>NC_056729.1:709685039-709750039 GCF_019279795.1 Protopterus annectens
ACAGCCTATTATTCCATGTACTGTTGATGTTTGTATGGGCACATTCCTATTATTTATATCAACAAATGGAATGCATGTGTTACGGAATTTGTACGTCAACATATATTGTTGTCTGCATGTGAGTATGCATATATACCTATTAGGACCTAGCTGACCTCCACGGGGTGGTCCATTAGAAC
Organism: Protopterus annectens; assembly: GCF_019279795.1. NCBI lineage: Eukaryota > Metazoa > Chordata > Ceratodontiformes > Protopteridae > Protopterus > Protopterus annectens. The sequence continues at coordinate 709,685,219 of NC_056729.1, forward strand.
TGGCCCATCCAACCCTGGCACGCCTGGATCCATAATTGCATACCCATAGTTCCTCCACCCCACCCTTGTTAAATTTGCAGGCGTAACATCCATTATCCACTTGTTATCACAGCCATGACACAATGACACACCTTTACACATTTCCCTCTCTAGAGCTTTTGGGGCCCTGCACATTTTCTGTCCTGCCTCGTGTATTCACAGGGTCTCCCACCATGTATATTTGCACATACATGCCTTTCCTGGTGTTATGAAATGCAGCCATTTGCACTTTCCAATTTTTGGAGGTCCTAGCACTGGACTACATTGCGCCTATGTGTAAAGTAGACCTAGCATTTCAACGGTGTTACTCCCAGTAGTAATACCCTGCCTGTGGTGTGAGTAGCGGTGCTCTGCTCAGACCTGGGCAGATTTTTATGACATATGCTGAAAGCACTTTACAATACCAATATTGCTCTTGATTCCCTTCACATCCCTTGTGTATGCTTTACTGTTACAACGTCCACTCTTTATATATATATATATATATATATATATATATATATATATATATATATATATTTCTCATGTATGTATATATATATATATATACACATATATGTGTGTGTGTGTGTGTGTGTGTGTGTGTGTGTGTGTGTGTATATATATATATATATATATATATATATATATATATATATATATATATATATATATATATATTTATATTACATCTGTACATACAATCACACATTTCCTGTGCTGGGAGCCGCTTACACCCACGCAGGTGCACTCGCCTATGCTTACTGTGCGTTACATATATTTACTGTCGCTTATTTATGCTTATTTGTACCTTATACATTATGACAATACCACTTTGACTGAAAGGAACTAGGTAATGGCCCCATGCAATGCACACATTCACCTTTACATGTTTAAATGTCGGCTTTACAGCAGAGCAACATTAATTCCACAAGGAAAATTATATGTGCTATTGTCGACCTTGAACCGTGAATGCCTTTTCGTTAGGCCGATGCTCTAACCACTACACTATTGGTGTTCTGCCTCATTTATATATATACCCATGGTGCATAGTTACCTAAACACATGCCTCATCACTTCACTTACACAGCAGGTATCCATTTACCTGTTGGGAAAAATGCACTACTACACATACATCATTCCCTATTCCCTACTGATCTGGACTCGTGCCGCATGTTGACTCATTCCGAGGGTACTCAGACCTCTACAGCCTATAATCCTGGCACATACGATTGTTCGATTGTCAAGGTGTTTATATGGTCTTCTGGGTTTAGGCTTGTCCAACTGGGGACCAGGACTGCCCTGTACCTAGCTGAAAGTCAGACTTAGCAAGGGGAGATCATTTGTTCCACTTTTAGCATTCTACCTGTGGTTGTGGATGCAGAGGTTTGCTCACCGATGGCCATCCTGATATATAACAGCACTAACTATTACGGGGATTTCCTATATTGTGACCATGTTCATTCTTTATATATATATATATATATATATATATATATATATATATATCGGTCTGTACATACACATGCATATACACCTACATGCTCATTTACATTTCCCATACTGTTGAATCACCGGCACCTACGGTCATACATACCCACTTACATCTCGGGTTGCCACCTATTCATATGGCCAAATAGGAGCATTTTCAGTAAACACATCAGACTTTACAGGCCGACACATACCCACGGTCAGTACAAAGGTTAGAACTTTACTTATTTCCATAAATAAATGCTTATTCTTGTAGCGGTTTATTTGCTTCACCTGTTTTTGTAACTTTGAGTATTTTACATAAATAACTGTTCTATGCAACTGTTACATGATATATGGGACATATTTCCTGCTATCACAGGACATTTGCCATTGCATTATATTTGGTCTGGACACAACTAAGAAAAAAAGGACTGTCCCTCACAAGGTGGGGCAGGTGGCATCCCTACTTACGTCTGCTTTACAGCACCTTAAGCACCCTATATCCGACTGCCACTATGAGAATGTGTAAGGTATATATTCCCCATAATGCACGTGGAGAGACGTGCATCACAGTCAGGTGTTTAATCCTGGGTCGTAGGTTCTACAGGACCGGCTGGAGGCTGAGCAGTCTTGTGGACAGCTACTGCTCATACAACTTGTGTCCAGATGTATACAGGACTGGACATTGTGTCATGACACCAATTCTAATGTTTGGAACAGATACATATCCCATGAGGGATATCCAAAAATTGTGGGGAAATATGACAATCTTTGCTTTACGCCTGTAAGGTAGGGTTATACATGCAAGGGATACATAGTTTTCAACCCTGAGAATGCCTAGTATGAGACTGCCTACTAGATATGGGTAGGGGTCACAATGTGCAAATATGGCCGTGCCTATCTAGCAGCCCGAGTATGGCTGGTTTTGGTGGATGTTCAGGAGGGGGGGGGGTGTGCTGTGAAGTGGATGATGGCTATTTAATTATGTATCCAGGTGTGTTGGGGTTGGATGGCTCAGTTCAGGCCAGACCATTATGTGGGTATGTGCCAGTAATGTTTCTGTACAAGTGTATTGCACATTTTAATGTTCACATGTTTGTTTGATTGTATTGTGGATGTGCATATTTGTTCTTTGGTTATTTTCCTGATTCACACACTGCTCCCTCATAGACCTCCAGTTCATCTATTGTGCATCCAACCCAGTCTCCCATTGGCAATATATTACATTACCCGTCACCCCCCACCCCCATATTCCACAATCAACATTCATCCCTTCTCTAGTTGATGGCCCATGGCACAGTCAACAGAACACATTGCGTACATTACATATCTCTGGGACCAATATGGTTGTGAGGTCCACACTAACATTTCAGATCAACCACATGCTGTACATCACACACATAGGTACTCGCAAATACTTATCATTCATGACATGCTAGGTAGGCCCGGGTAATACCCGTTGCCTGGGTAATACCCTTTCATCTATGGGCCGTCCTGGCAAGGACGTCTTGAACTGTGAATGTGCAGATATTGGGCGAATGCTCTGACCATTGGTAGGGTTGCCACCTTTTCCTATGATCTGGATGGGACATTTTCTTGGCACACATCTGAGTTTACAGGCCAACACATACCTACGGTCATTACAAAGGATAGTACTTTAGTTTCATGCCTACATATAAGCTTTTATTGTTGTGGTGGTGTAGTTGCTTATTCTGTTTCATTTGCTTGCTTTTTCTGTTTCTTGTAACATATAGGTATTTCATATACGGACATATGTACTGTATGTCACTATTTCATAACATATGGGACATAATTATGTCCTACTATCGCAGGAAATTTCACATTTATTATGAATTTGGTATGGACACACCTGTCTAGAGGGGGACTGTCCCTCAAAATGTGGGACAGGTGGTAACCCATACCATTGGGCTAGGCTTGGCAATTGGCGCCGCGCTAACACGATGTGTTTCGCTTCCCCTTGGTATAACTAGCAACACTACAATGGAATACGGTCACAGGGTTTTAAATATCTTTGTTCGAGGGATGGGGACTCAATATTCAGCTACGTGCCTTTGTATTTACTTCTTATTGTGGTGTTCACAAGTTGTCTTGTATGCTTTGCATACATTTCAATATCCACGGACACTGACAGGAGTGATTACTATTGAAGGCAGGCTGTACTAGTCAGCACTTTAGGTTGCGTGTATGCAGCCGACATGATCACGCCTCTGTGCAGCGCTTCGATACACCCCCTGCACTCATACACATTTCCTATGCACGTGGCCATACGGCAGCACACCTTCATTAATATGCATGTGGTGCTGCTGCGCCATCTCAACGCTGCACAGTCGGCTCAAGGCTGACGCTGTCCTTGCGCCGAGCGTCATGAATCCTGGGGTATGTATTCTGCAGTTCACCATTCTTGTTGCTTAATTGTCCATGTTTCATCCTCATTAAGCATTCCCTTTTTTTCTTCTATCCTTCCTTTGGTTACCTTACTTATGATTATATTGAACTTGGTTTCAATTACATGAAACTTTTACTAGAGTACTTTGCTCCATTAGAAACTGAACTACGGAACAAAATAGATGTGGAGCAAAATAATCTTAACGAACGTTTTAATTCAGAATATTTTGCTAAGAGATTAGAGAATGTATGGTCACAAGTAAATCTGTTTAGTGAAAGACTAAAACAAACTAAACAGAGAAAACTTGTTAGAGATGCAAATGATTTTGCTCTCGGCCAGGTGTTTATCTGGCCGAGAACGGAACATACGAACTCTAATACAGCTATTAATTTGATGCCTACTGAAATACCAGCTATTGAAAACACCGTAACTGCCAATGTGGCTAATGAATTAATAATAAATTTTATTCTTTGTTTTGCAAATAAAGACGTTTCTGTGTTACAACGGAGGTTTATTTCCAAGTGGTGATTCCTTCTGCATCTGCTTTCATTTGTTACCTGTTTTATTTTTTGGAAGGCATCTTTAATTACCAGCAACAGTTCGTTTTAGCTTTACCTTCTGTTTGTTGCTGTTCCTGGTTTTACACATGGAGCAAGTGGATATCGAACTGGACTTCCATCCGGAGACGAGGGCTGCCACTACGCCAGCTTGGGAACTTCTCCTGCATCGAAAGGACAACCCTTTATTGGCTCTGAAGCTTAATAATAACCCAGTTTCCACGCAATTCTCAAACAACGGTGAGAAAATTACTGAATTTAACAGACTATGTAAAGAATTCCAAGATGATTTATTCAAGCTACAAAGATATGCTTGGCAAAGACTGCACTTAGAAGCTTGCCTCCACTTCCGAGTTGTACCCAGGGGCATGCGTATTTTTTGCTTGCCCACTTATGGGGATAGTCATCCTACATTGCTTAGGAAGTGGCAGGACCTGAATATTGAACTTGGTTTCAATTACATGAAACTTTTACTAGAGTACTTTGCTCCATTAGAAACTGAACTATGGAACAAAATAGATGTGGAGCAAAATAATCTTAACGAACGTTTTAATTCAGAATATTTTGCTAAGAGATTAGAGAATGTATGGTCACAAGTAAATCTGTTTAGTGAAAGACTAAAACAAACTAAACAGCGAAAACTTGTTAGAGATGCAAATGATTTTGCTCTTGGCCAGGTGTTTATCTGGCCGAGAACGGAACATACGAACTCTAATACAGCTATTAATTTGATGCCTACTGAAATACCAGCTATTGGAAACACCATAACTGCCAATGTGGCTAATGAATTAATAATAAATTTTATTCTTTGTTTTGCAAATAAAGACGTTTCTGTGTTACAACGGAGGTTTATTTCCAAGTGGTGATTCCTTCTGCATCTGCTTTCATTTGTTACCTGTTTTATTTTTCGGAAGGCATCTTTAATTACCAGCAACAGTTCGTTTTAGCTTTACCTTCTGTTTGTTGCTGTTCCTGGTTTTACACATGGAGCAAGTGGATATCGAACTGGACTCCCATCCGGAGACGAGGGCTGCCACTATGCCAGCTTGGGAACTTCTCCTGCATCGAAAGGACAACCCTTTATTGGCTCTGAAGCTTAATAATAACCCAGTTTCCACGCAAGTCTCAAACAACGGTGAGAAAATTACTGAATTTAACAGACTATGTAAAGAATTCCAAGATGATTTATTCAAGCTACAAAGATATGCTTGGCAAAGACTGCACTTAGAAGCTTGCCTCCAGTTCCGAGTTGTACCCAGGGGCATGCGTATTTTTTGCTTGCCCACTTATGGGGATAGTCCTCCTACATTGCTTAGGAAGTGGCAGGACCTGAATATTGAACTTGGTTTCAATTACATGAAACTTTTACTAGAGTACTTTGCTCCATTAGAAACTGAACTACGGAACAAAATAGATGTGGAGCAAAATTATCTTAACGAACGTTTTAATTCAGAATATTTTGCTAAGAGATTAGAGAATGTATGGTCACAAGTAAATCTGTTTAGTGAAAGACTAAAACAAACTAAACAGAGAAAAGTTGTTAGAGATGCAAATGATTTTGCTCTTGGCCAGGTGTTTATCTGTCCGAGAACGGAACATACGAACTCTAATACAGCTATTAATTTGATGCCTACTGAAATACCAGCTATTGAAAACACCGTAACTGCCAATGTGGCTAATGAATTAATAATAAATGTTATTCTTTGTTTTGCAAATAAAGACGTTTCTGTGTTACAACGGAGGTTTATTTCCAAGTGGTGATTCCTTCTGCATCTGCTTTCATATGATTATAAAGAGTAAGAGATAACTTCATTATATGTTCAATCTCACCTTACATTTACATAATTTCATAGTTTCATAGTTTCATAGTATAGTACTAGTCTATCTGCCCTGGGGCATTTGTAAGCCTAGCCATAGTGATGTGGCTTTTGCCACTCCATGAAATGGTACAACAATGTACAGAATAAATCTAGAATACTGTGCCTCTGTCTAGTAGTGACACAATGAAGGTCCCCTTATATAATAGAATTAGTTTACTGTGCCCCTGTCTAGCAGTGACACAGATGTGACCCCTGGGGTAAACTTACGATCTCCCATCCACTCATCAAGATTTCTCTTGAAGAGAGTCAGTGAAGGGCTCTGCCTAATATGAACTGGGATCCTGTTCCAAAGCATGGGAAGCCTCTGGGTTATGAATCTATCCCTCCAGCATGTCCTATTCATACTTGTGCCGAGGTTTAAGTCTTTAGCTCTCATGGTCCTGATGGATTTGGATTTTTTGAGGTGGAGCATGTCCAGCAGATCTTGATTGGACATGGCCTTGTACGTCAGGCAGAGATCACCTCTGAGCAGGCGGTATACTACTGAATAGAGCTGAAGTTTCTTTAGTCTGGCAGAATAAGACATATATTGGAGACCCTTGATCCTTTTGGTGAGGTACTTTTGTGGTCTCTCCAGCTGTTGCAAATGCCGGGTGAGGTACATACCAAATGGGGCATTGTACTCAATCATGGGTCTGATGAGGGAAGAATATAGGGGTACAATGACATCCTTGAATCTGGATGTGAATCCCTTCATGATGAGGTGTGCAAGGTAGAATGTTTTTCTAACCACTTTGGCAATGTGGGTGTCAAATGAGAAGTCGCTGTCTACTTGGGTCCCTAGGTCTCTGATTACTTTTTCCGTACTCAGTGGGTTGCTGTCTATGTGATAATTTGTGGGCACTTTGTTTTTTCCAAAAGGGATGACTATACATTTTTTGTCATTTAGTTTAAGGCCGTGACTACGGCACCAGTTGTCCGTTTCAGTGAGGCCTTTTTGTAGGATGTGTGTGTCTGCTGGTGTATCGACTATGGCGCCTAGTTTGCAGTCATCTGCGAACTTTGTCAGCCCAGCCACAGCCCTCCCATGTTTGCTTTAACATCTGAGAAATAAATGCCGAACAAGAGGGGTCCCAGGACAGATCCCTGTGGGACACCACTTGTGACTGGCTTTGAGTCTGACATTGCTCCAGTGATTTTAACTTTATGGGTTCTGTCCTTTAGCCAGTTTGCAACCCATCTTAAAAGTAAATAAGGGTTTACTTTTAAGCTGTTTAGCTTATCTATGATGCCTGAGTGGGGTATTGTGTCGAAGGCCTTAGCCAAGTCCATGTATGCTGTATGGACTGCTTTGCCATCATCAATGGCTCTAGTGACTGTTTTGAAAAAGTCAACCAGGTTTAAAAGGCAGGATCTGCCATTTACAAAGCTGAACTGGGTGGGGTCAAGTGTCTGTACGTCCCCTATGTCTCTGCTTATGAGTTCCATAATGATTCTTGCAATAGCTTTGCAGACCAGGCTAGTTAAGCTTATGGGGCAGTAGTTTCCAGGGTCTGTAGAGGCACCCCCCCTTGTGGAGTGGGACCACTGTTGCTGTACGCCAGTGCTCAGTTACATATCCCGAAGTAAGGCTAAGGTTAAATAGCATTTTTATGTGTGGATTTAGCTCCTCTTGGATTTCACGTAACACGCACCCTGGGATACCGTCAGGTCCCATTGATGCTGTGTTTTTTGCTTTGTTTAGGGCGGTTCTCACTTGGACATCTGAGATGACAGGGAGATTACATTCAGCTGGGATAAGTATTTCTTCTTTTGGGAGTGAAGGAGGGGGGGGGGATTTGCACTGAACCTGTCAGCCAGAATGCTAGCAATATCTGTGGGTTCAGTGTATTTTTTGTTGTTGTGAACCAACTCTGAGCATATCTGAGGGTTTCCGCCCAGGTTTCTAACATAGCTGAAGAAGGCTTTGTGGTTATCTTTAGTGTCCTTAGCGATTTTTCTCTCAAAGTTTGCCTTGAATGTTTTTATGAGAGAACGTAGTTTTCTGCTAATGTTGATCAGAGATGTCTTCCCTTCATGGGATTTCGCTCTGACGTGCAGTAGCTTCCTTCTTTTGTTATACAATTTGTTTATGGCTGAGGTCCACCAGACAGGATGCTTACATTTGGTGGAGAGGGACTTGGATTTGTTTGGGATTGCATGATCCATGCATTCTTGGAGATATCCATAGAAAGCATTTGTGAAGGATTCGGCATTGTGGGATGTGGTATCCACTGGCACAATGGGCTAAAAGGATACCATCTCAGTCTTAAGAAGAGTGAAGTCTGCTTTTGAGAAGTTTTTCACTGTGGTCTTTTGTGCTGGGGGTGGAGGTGGGATATGTATATCCAGGGTGATTAGTTTGTGGTCAGATCTCACTAGTGAGGGGTACCGGTGTGGAGCATTTTGTCCCCATGTTTGTGATGATCAGGTCTAGTATATTATCTCCCCTAGTGGGAGAGGTGACTAGTTGTTCCAGTGCATTTGAATTTATGAATTCCAGGAACCTTTGGGCTAGGGTATTAGGGCTAGAATAATGTACCCAATCTATGTTTGGGTAGTTGAAGTCTCCCAGTATGATGGTATTTTGTGATACATTCATATCCTCCAATGTCTTCAGGAAGGCTGAGTGGGGTTCTTGAGATTGGGAGGGTGGTCTGTAACATTCTACCAGTTGTATAGCAGTTTAGCCTATGGTTAGTTGCAACCGTATGGTCTCTGATGCTTCATGTATTGCTACTAACCTGGAGGTGTGGGTGTCCTTTATGAATATGGACACTCCCCCTCTCTTTGTGGTTCGGCCCGGGTTTTGGGACCGAAAAGCATGATACGAGGTATAGCCTGGTAGCACTGGGGTGCTTTCAGGAGCCTTGAACCAGGTTTCAGTTACTGCACAGACGTCGATGTTCTCCATGCTGAGGAGTGCATCAAGTGCCTGCATCTTGAGATTTAGACTTCTGGCGTTGAGCAGCATTACCCTTAGTTTTTTTCCATTTTTGTTTTCTAAGGAGGTGGGTTTGTCTTTTGAGCCTTGCCTAAAAAAGGCACTATGGGGGTGGCAAGAGCCTTAGCCAATATCCGGAAGCCCAGTGGTGACAGGTGTAAGCCATCCCTTGCGAAGCAGCATGGCTTGCCCAACATATCATTCCAGGCAGACAGACACTGGATCCCCTTAGAATGACACCAGTACTTGAGCCAATTGTTAAAGCTGATTATCTTGTCTTTGTATTGTGGTATCATTCTTGGTGATGGCAAGATGCTGCTCAGGGTCAGGGTCATACCAGCCTGGGCTACATAATCGGAGAGCTCCTCTATGTCTCTTTTCATGTAGTCCAGGGAGGTACGTCTCAGGTCATTCACACCAGCATGGACAATGGCGGAGTCATATTTGTACTTGCTTTGGAGTGACCTGAGTGAGTGTGTTATGTGGCGGATCCTAGCTCCCGATAGACAGCTCACAGTCACCTTCTCCTTGTTCAGCCTGGTCAGTGGGACATCAGTGTGTCTGACTATGGAGTCACCTATTACTAGTGTATCAGGCAAGGTGTTTGGCCTTAAGGGCTGCGATTGGTCGACACACTGATTTATTGAAGTATGTGCTGCATGTGTTTTGTTTTGAGGTGGTGGATTTTTGGATGTCTGCTTTGGGAGCCTCTGTTGTTTTGCTAAGTTTTTTATTAGAGCCTCCGAGTATGTCTTTGTGTTTTTATGTGTTTGGTTTGCAGTTGTGGTAGGTCTATGTGGGACTGGAATTGCTGTGTGTGTGGTTGCCATCTCCTCCTGTCTTGTCATGCCAGCCCTGAGTTGAGAGAGTTCAGCCTCCAGTTTGGCTATATAGTTGCATCTCTCACATGTACTTATGTTTGTTGGGAGGAGGAGAGGGTTGTCTGTGTACATGAGACAATTGTAGCATTGTCTCAAGATACCCAGATTGACCAGCTGAACTGGAGATGATGCCAGTAATCTACCACTCGACATGCTAGAACAGTTTAAGGGAGTGGTATACCTTTAAGGGAAGTGGATATTCACAGGGGTGGTAAGTAGATGTAGTGCTTTACTTAGTACGAGAGTGCTTACTTAGTAGAGAAGTATTGAGAACAAGTGCTAGGCTTATAATACAGTGAGTAGTCTGGTTATACTAAGAGTAGAGCTTCCTTAAAGAAAAATTTGAAGAGCAGACTTGGCGGAGCCAGAAAAAGTTTAACCTTGTTTAACCGGCGCTGCCACAACCGCGCAAAGCTGTGCAAATGCGGATTTTAAACAGTGAACTACAAAAAAGCTAGAAATGGTCCCAAACAACCAATTACTACAGCTTCTTGTGCTGAGGTCACTTTCCCCAAGGACAGGTAGGCTGCTCAAGGCTCCCCACTCCCACTGGTGAGCAAACAAACTTCCTTCTATCCAAGTAAGGTAATGGACAACACAGGAACTACACCACAGCCCAGAATACAGCAATGCCTGTAAACTGGTCAAAACTAGTCGAGGAAGGCGGGAAAACAAGGATTTTTTTTTTGTTTTTTTTGGTAGAAACACACAGAAAATGCAGAAACAGTGATAAATTAGTTACACAGGCTAGCACACTTTAGTGGGCAGCCTCCACAGTTAAATTAAACAAACAAACAAGCAAACTTTTGATCAAATTCGACTAAAATGTAACTTTAAGTGCAGATTTTAAAATAATGCAGCAATCAGTTAAAAAACAGTTCAGGCTAGTTCAAAAGCAGCTAAGAAGCTAAAAAAAAAAAAAAAAAAAAAATCCATTAAGAAATCCAGAAGCTGAGTTTCTGTTGCTAGCTGCACTCTGTAAACCTAATAGAGGGCTTGTCTGAGCAGTATAGCCAAAAAAAAAAACGCCCAGAGATTTTTAAACAAAAACTGAAAAAAGAAGAGAAATGGTCCTGGTCAACAAACAACCATACAGCTCTTTGTGCTGAGTCACTTCCCAAGGACAGGTAGGTTGCTCAAGGCTCCCCACTCCCACTGGTGAGCAAAGAAACTTCCTTATATCCAAGTAAGGTAATGGACAACACAGGAACTACGCCACAGCCCAGAATACAGCAATGCCTGTAAACTGGTCTAAACTAGTCGAGGAAGGTGGGAAAACAAGGATTATTTTTTTGGTTTTTGGTAGAAACACACAGAAAATGCAGAAACAGTGATAAATTAGTTACACAGGCTAGCACACTTTAGTGGGCAGCCTCCACAATTAAATTAAACAAACAAACAAGCAAACTTTCGATCAAATGCGACTAAAATGTAACTTTAAGTCCAAATTTTAAAATAATGCAGCAATCAGTTAAAAAACAGTTCAGGCTAGTTCAAGATAAGCTACAGAAGCTATTTCAAGTGAAAAAAAAGCAAAGATAGTTAAATCCAGAAGGTAGTCGCTTTTCTGAGTTCCCTGCTGCTAGGATCACTCTGTAAACCCACGTGGAGCTTGTCTGAGCAGTACAGCCAGAAAAAAATGCCCAGAGGCGGATTTTAAACAGTGAACTACAAAAGAGCTAGAAATGGTCCCAAACAACCAATTACTACAGCTTCTTGTGCTGAGGTCACTTCCCCCAAGGACAGGTAGGCTGCTCAAGGCTCCCCACTCCCACTGGTGAGCAAAGAAACTTCCTTCTATCCAAGTAAGGTAATGGACAACACAGGAACTACACCACAGCCCAGAATACAGCAATGCCTGTAAACTGGTCTAAACTAGTCGAGGAAGGCGGGAAAACAAGGATTATTTTTTTTTGTTTTTTTGGTAGAAACACACAGAAAATGCAGAAACAGTGATAAATTAGTTACACAGGCTAGCACACTTTAGTGGGCAGCCTCCACAGTTAAATTAAACAAACAAACAAGCAAACTTTCGATCAAATTTGACTAAAATGTAACTTTAAGTGCAGATTTTAAAATAATGCAGCAATCAGTTAAAAACAGCTCAGGCTAGTTCAAGGTAAGCTACAGAAGCTATTTCAAGTGAAAAAAAAGCAAAGATACTTGAATCCAGAAGGTAGTCGCTTTTCTGAGTTCCCTGCTGCTAGGACCACTCTGTAAACCCACGTGGAGCTTGTCTGAGCAGTACAGCCAGAAAAAAACGCCCAGAGGCGGATTTTAAACAGTGTACTACAAAAGAGCTAGAAATGGTCCCAAACAACCAATTACTACAGCTTCTTGTGCTGAGGTCACTTTCCCCAAGGACAGGTAGGCTGCTCAAGGCTCCCCACTCCCACTGGTGAGCAAAGAAACTTCCTTCTATCTAAGTAAGGTAATGGACAACACAGGAACTACACCACAGCCCAGAATACAGCAATGCCTGTAAACTGGTCTAAACTAGTTGAGGAAGGCGGGACAACAAGGATTATTTTTTGTTTTTTTGGTAGAAACACACAGAAAATGCAGAAACAGTGATAAATTAGTTACACAGGCTAGCACACTTTAGTGGGCAGCCTCCACAGTTAAATTAAACAAACAAACAAGCAAACTTTTGATCAAATTTGACTAAAATGTAACTTTAAGTGCAGATTTTAAAATAATGCAGCAATCAGTTAAAAAACTTGCTTGATTTGTGATATATATACAGGCTATATACCATCTAATCTGCCACCCTTTAAAATTCCTGCTCCCTACTAGTATCTTTAGTAGTGTGGTGGCCTATGTAGTATTGTATACAGTATAAAATAAAGGCCTTGCCATTAATTTGTTTAGTGGCATCACAATTTCCATTTTGTTTTTAGAACAAGTATCAAAATGCTCACCACCACACAAGGAAAGAAGCCAGTGATTACCTTTATAGTTTATTAAAATTATAGTCAAATAAATATTTTACAAAGAGTTGTAAAGGCTGAAGAGCTGAGGTGCTAGAGAAGTCTGCATTTTATGCTTTGTATTTGCTGCTAACCAGATTTTATCTGATCCAGTGTGTGCTTATTTCACCTGTTTTGTGGTACTACAATGTGGATCTACTACTGGACTGGACTATAATTTTAATAAAATATAAAGGTAATCATTTGCTTTTTTCCTTGTGTGGTGGTGAGCTGTTCTGTTTTCAGCTCATGGTGAAGTAAAGTATCAAAATAAATTCAGATGTTGCCTCACTGAACTGCTGCCTTACTACAGTTAGGTAAACTACGTCACAGCTATTTCTTTCTGTCTGGTGATCTGCTTCTACCTCAATACATAATCTTCCACTTAGGTTCTCTTATGGAAATATAGTAAAAAGTGCACTAATACATGAAAAAAAGGTAGTACATTTACCTCTGATGATGGAAAACCAGAAGTCTGCAGGTTCTATCCCTACAGCAGGTATTTTGATTTTTCTGTACTGGCACTGCGGTATAGCATCACTACATTACTGAGATGCCATCCATTGACTGTGACCCTGACCCAAGGTTCTATTTGCCTGAGTTTGTGGTAGCTGAGGTTTCATGTAAGAGACTCCACCACATTTATTGCAAAAATATGGATGTTTTAATGAACTAAAATAAAAAAAAACATAGCTTAATACTTACTTTGTGCATATACTAATGCATTCCAAAAGTGATTTTTTGGTACTCATTTGTTTGTAGCCAAGATTTTTTCTGACCCCCCACCCCGTTACTCTCTACATATTTATCTCTACATGTATTTAAGTATCTACCTGTTCCTTTACTATTGTCTGTTATTACTGCCTACGTATTTAGCCATTTAGTTAACTAACACCTACAAATTACTTTCTCCTAAATCTTAGACTCAGATATTACCCCTTGCCATTGTGGAGTCACAGCCTTCTCTAACCACTTTCTAATCCCCCCTACTAGCACTAGGCATACTGAAGTGGAGCAACTGCCTCATGTTTACCGACAACCTTCTACTTTTATTGCATAATTTTTGCAATTTTGACACTCAAATACATTCACATTTGTGTAGTAACTGAAATGCCGTTCCAGTGTTGAGGTAGCACTCCCTCATTATCTGCCTTTAACCTCCATCACACTTTCAAATGTATGGGACTACAAATGTATCTATATTTATCTGTAACAACATTATCTCTTGTAACTCCTGAATATAGGCAAACAAGAACTTACTGAAGTCTGAACAACATTCAAATTAACTAACACATCATTGCAAGATTCCTGTTCATGATGAACTCACAGCATGATAAAAAAAAAGCAAATGATAAAAAAGCATGATCAGTCATACTGAAATACTATTAATTTAAGTCTTTGATTTAGGGTGGGGGGGGGTAGCCATCTCTCCAGCTGCTGCCTAATGTTTACTACAAATAAAAAGTCTGTGTCCAGAGATTTCTCAGTGTTGTTAATGCTAACTCCAGATGAATTACTCTCTCTTCCCATCAAAGGTACTAACCTTCTAGAGCTTGTTCTTGCAAGTATATCCCCAGTTTAAACTCCTCTTTATGTCCCTTCCTCTCTGATTAAATCCAACCAACTCAGTGTGACCTTCTCACTTAAAACTTGCTTTTACACCCTACAAGATCCCCCCAACACACACACACACACACACACACACACACACACACACACACACACACACACACACACATGCAAACGCACATATTTTGGGATTATGCCAAAGCTAATTACTTACTAGTCACCAATTTTTTGATAAAAATAAATGGCATAAATCTCCAAATAATCACAAACCTGATGTTATCACCTACTCCTTTGAGTTTCATTGGCTATATATTTGCTATATTAAGCAAAGAAGCTGTATTAAGATGTCCATTCTCATACATGGTAAAAACAGCAATAAATCTAAAAGGAAGCCTATGTGGTGGAACTCTTACATCAAGAAACTCTACAAGAGGAAAAAGCTTTGAGTCATTAATAATAAATATCCTCTCTCTCAGTACAAAAAAGAATTAAATCTAGTAAGCAAAACCCTAAAATACATACTCAAGAAGTATAGATAAAGCACCCTTTTCACTAAAGCGCAGTTCGTTTACTATGACCTTTAATTTTGTTTTATTTGAACAGTGTTGCAAGCTTCTTACAATCCAAAGACTCACTCCAAAGCTGTCTAGTTTGCTCAGTAAGTTTTTTTAAATACTACTGTGTCAAATACCTTGTGGAAATCTTAGCAGAGTACACTAAAGCTCTTTTCTTAGTGCCATACTGCCTTGCATCCATTGCCCACCTGCTTTTATATGTCAGAATTCTCTCACACACCAGTAATTTCATACCTCTGCTTACATTTTTAGTTAAGACAGGTTAGAAAAAGAAATAATTCCAGGTTTATATCCCAGTCTCATTGTTACCCAACATTTTATCAGTCTAAAACTATATATTTAGATAGGCTATCAACATATGCTGGTGCCTGGAAATAGAATATGTATGTAGTTACATTAATCCCATAATCCATTTATCTGAAAACAGAACTAAATGGATACAAGTATCTCAGACATCAACATTTACTTAGCAGAAGTCTAGCGTTAAGAAAAATGAGTAGACACAGTCTATATAATTAATAAACATTCTCAATGCATTAAAACATGTGTTAAATGTATTTTCACTGTAAACATTTAAATGTTGTGCTTTTTCCTCTCTCACAACTGGCCATCAACTGACCACAGTGCATCTCTTTGATTGGCAGGTCTACCTATCTATCCTTACTCTCATGTTCTTACTCTGATTAGCGTTGGAGCCAGGGAGGAGAACGAGGAATCCTGGGACAGCATCACCATGTTGCTGAAGGAGCATTTTTTTCTCTTTTTATTTTCGCTTCCCTTCAAATGTACAGTAATACCCTGATGCATCATACACCATGATGCATTTAGGCCATAGAACTAGCCTGCTCTCACTTCTGCGAGTGACTTACATCAGCAGCAGCAACAATAACCAGTCAGGCAGCATGTTTTGGTTGTTTCTCACCTCTTCACCAAGGAAACTGAATTTCAAGGTGTGCTTGAATTGTACACCCTCTCTCCTAAGTCCAAGATGGGCTCATCCATACTCCCCAGCCATAACCTCACACACCCAAGCCTCTAATCAAAGCCAAGTTGCATGGATCATTGTTTTGACTTTATCCCTGCATGTTAAAGTAATAAGATTCTTCTTCTTCTTCTTCTTTTGGCTGCTCCCGTTAGGGGTCACCACAGCAGATCAACTGTTTCCATTTCTTCCTGTCCTCTGCATCTTGCTCTGTCACACCAACCACCTGCATGTCCTCTCTCACCACATCCATAAACCTTATCTTAGGCCTTCCTCTTTTCCTGTTACCTGGCAGCTTCATCCTTAGCATCTTTTTCCCAATATACCCTGCATCCCTCCTCAGCATATGTCCAAACCAACATAATCTTGCCTCTCTGGCTTTGTCTCCAAACCTTCCAACCTGGGCTGACCCTCTAATGTACTTATTCCTAATCCTGTCCATCCTCGTCACACCTAGTGCAAATCTTAATATCTTCAACTCTGCCACGTCAAGCTCTGACACCTGCCTTTTTGTCAATGCCACTGTCTCCAACCCATATAACATAGCTGATCTCACTACCCTCTTGTAGACCTTCCCTTTCACTCTTACTGGTACTCGTCTATCACAAATCACTCCTGACACTCTTCTCCACCCATTCCATCCTGCCTGTACTGTTTCTTCACCTCTCTTCCACACTAACCATTACTCTGAACTGTTGATCCGAAGTATTTAAACTCATCCACCTTCGCCACCTCTACTCCCTGCATCCTCACCATTCTGCTATCCTCCCTCTCATTCACACACATATATTCCATCAGTCCTGCTGACCTTCATTCCTCTTCTCTCTAGAGCATATCTCCAGCTCTCCAGGGTCTCCTCCACCTGTTCCATACTCTCACTACAGATCACAATGCCATCTGCAAACATCATAATCCATGGGGACTCCGGCCTAATCTCATCTGTCAACCTGTCCATCACCACTGCAAATAAGAAAGGGCTCAGAGCTGATCCTTGATGTAATCCCACCTCCACCTTAAATGCATCCATCACTCCCACCGCAGACCTCACCGCTGTCACACTACCCTCGTATATATCCTGTACCACTCTTACATACTTCTCTGACACTCCTGACTTCCTCATACAATACCACAACTCCTCTCTAGGCACCCTGTAATATGCTTTCTCTAAATCCACAAAGACACAATGCAACTCCTTCTGACCTTCTCTGTACTTCTCCATCAACACTCTCAGAGCAAACATCGCATCTGTAGTAATAAGATAAATAATTCAATTGTGATCACAATTTTTCAGTGGTGCTCATAACACCTTGAAAGTAATTCACTTAATATTGTGGTGGTGTCTCAGCACTGATCTAATAATGATTCATTTATGTAAACCCTTAGTATACATAAGTACTGGGTTGTTTGCTGCTCTTAGCATTTAAGATAGTTAGTGACATTAAGAATAGGCATCACAAAAAAAATCCTTTCCAATACCTCATTTAAAAAAAATAAGATTTCCCATACAACACCTTACACAGACTACTAAGGAATGAATTTTGTCAATAAATTGATGTAATAAATTATCCATTTCTATTTCAGTCCTTATTTGTTAATTTCATGGGTTCTTACTAGGCTTATAGGGAAGTACGAATCAAAAAGGTTAGCCATATCACCCAGTACAGTTGAGAGATTATCAGTGTTCCAAATTAAGTACATTTTTCCTACATATCCCAGAAGAAACTTTGTGATCACTCATCAAGTTCCAGACTGGTTTAAACATTGTCAGGGAAATACTGTTTGGGAGATGTAAGGACAACGGTTCTTGGAATTGCAGATACATTGATTTAGGTATCTGTCATGCCATCTAGTGCTGCTGATGTGACAGTATACAGACTTAGTTCTTTAGAGACAGTGATTTGTTTACCACTGAATTTGTTTATGTTTTAAGGCAACAAAACATGGTATAATGGCTTACAAGATGCAAGATGTATGGCAATCAGCTTGGCTGCACTCTATGCAGCCACAATGCTATGGCTCCAGCTTTGTTTTTACCTATCCTACTTGTCAGTTGTGTAATTATAAAGCCATTTTAGGTTAAGAGGGATAATTTACTTATTTTAGATTTTTGTTGGCCCACCTCATTGCAGTCAACAGTATTTAATTTTCAAAACCAAATGAAGTTTCAAAAGGGTGGAAAACAAAAACACAACATCACAGCAACTTTACATGTACTTGTTTACTCACATCATGTTCTTAGTATAACCATAAATGGGCAGTGCAATCACCCCTAAATAATGACACAGCAACACAAGCTAACACTTGAGCAGCAAGAGAGTATATTATGGGCAACCATATGTTTAAACTATGATGGAAGCAAATCATTGTATTGGGAAAATGGACAGAAAGTGTAATTGCTGGTATATATGCTGACTAACTAATGTACTGTGTGCTAACAGCAATAGCAGGATGGATGAATATAGTCAGAACTCAGTCCATAAAGTTCATGATTTAAGCAAACTGTGTTGAATTCATCATGTGCCTCATTTGAGCTATTCGTTTCAGCTCACATTATAATCATTCTATCTCTGAACATCTGAGACTGCCAGGAGCTGAATCTTTGAGTATGATGCAGGTTGAGTTTACAGATGCTTCTGCATGCCAGTGTTGAATAGTTTTGCAATTTCTTTTTTTTTTTCATTAGGTAAGTACACTACTTACTGGCATATAACCCAGTAATCATACAACATGACACTCTTTTCATAAGTCTGGCCTAGGAAAGCAGCTTTGTCTTATAAGAACCAGATCTGTAATGAAACATTTAACTAGACTGATATAACAGATCTCTGCTCCTTGTCTAACAAGTGTTTTAACATGGGGTCTATTTGATTCAAACTGAAATGTAAGCTGCAAGAACACCTCATGGTTAAGCAGTGCTAGGGATGCCAGGGAACATTGAAAATAGCCCAGAAACTGACTGAGACAGGTAAATAAATCAAATCAATTCATTTCTCCCATATATGACAACATGGAACTGACAGCTGACAGAAGGAAATGGTCTGGTGTATTGGACTTCAGCTAAATGCATTTAACTCATTACATCCAAGTGATGCCTCCAGGTGCATCTGTAGTTAACTCCTACTGACGCCTCTAGGCATCAAATATTGCTTGTTTATATTTGCATCAATAATTCCAAAACAATGCTATGTACAAGGTTTTTAAATATTTCATCTTAAAACTTACACAATGGCAAACTCAACTGCATTAATATTTGACCTCTGTCTAGTTCAGGTAAATGGATATTAACTGTTGTTTTATGATATTAATTTATATTGATAGAATTTTCACATTTTTCTAAATATAATATAATAAACAAGTAACAAAGATGGAACTCCTTAGCCTCATATGAAAGCTCTTAGCTAGATGAATAAAATGCTGCTGAGAGTATGTGTATAACTTGAGTGGTTGATGAGATATTGTAAGTTGTTTACAAAATATTACAACTGTTATACTTACTCTCCTGGATTCAATAAACTCCGTGCAGTAATAGCGCTATTCCTGCTTGGAGTGAATCATGTCCGTTTATCCTTAGCTTTAGCAGCAGCACGCCTTGCATATTCATGAAGGAGTGTGGCTGCTAAGGCTAAATGGACATGAACACTACTGAGTGCAGAGAGCGTGTTTAGGTAGTGCACACACATCTCACATACCCACTGCACTCAGAAAGTGCTGTACGGGACTTTTTAATAGCATTCCAATGTCCGCAGACATGGAAATGAAATAAAATGAGTATTTCAGTGTTTGTAGACACTGAAATGGATTGGGGAGCAAGAAAGCAATGCAGGGGATGTGTGACAGGTTCTGTCACACATCCCCTGTATTGCAAAAGTGCTGTATGGCCATATTTCTCAACTGTACAGGTTTCTGAAGAATGCCCAGATGCCTGTCTCACATACCTTTCAACCTCCTAGAGCAAGAAAGCTGTACAAAGCCATAAATAATGTGGGGACAAAGGCACAACAATAGGGACACATTTTTAAATATTGCACTTACAAACCTGGAACATTGATAGAATAAAGGGTTTGCCATAGCACGGACTTCCTGAAGGGTATGAAGACTGAAAACCCAAATGTCTGCCATTTTGAAGTGCCTTATGGCCATAGCCCTGAACTGTACAGGTTTTGGACCAATGCCCAGATTCCTGCCTCACATACCTGCCAACCACCTAGAGCAAAAAAGCTGTACAAAGCCATAAATAATGAGGGGACAAAGGGACAGAAATAGGGACACATTTTAAATATTGCACTTACAAACCTGGAAAGTTGATAGAATAAAAGGTTTGCAGTAGCATGGATTTCCTGAAAGGTATGAAGTCTGAAACCCAAATGTCTGTCAGTGTGTTCTTACTTAAACCCGAGTGATTTGACAATGATTTGCTAGAAAACCACAGTCACACTTCTCAAGTTTGTAAGAGCAATAATTAAAATCTGTCCTTATGTGTCCCCTCACAGTTTCCTTTACTGTGACTGCCAAGGAGTGCAGACACATGTAAATAAAGTGAGTTTATTACTTTTTTTTTTCGATTCTAAGGTATGCTTAAGAGTAGCTGAGTGGGTGTGCACGTTATGGCCCTCTGTTCAGTATTGCTGAAACATCCCATAAGAGATAAATAAAAATAGACAGCTGAAGTCCTCATGCTGATATAATGTAGGGGTTAGAGTCCCAGCGTTGCATGTAGGTGTTTACAGTTTGCGTATCACGACAGGCACTTTATTTTTACATGGGAAAGCAGTGTTGAAATGATCATTTTAATTCGAAATTATGTAGTAATTACTATCTGTCAACCAGGGTAGTGTAGCTGGTCTAAAATGTAAGTGCGAGTGCATATAACATGTGAATTCATCCATGTATACACAAGTGTCCCATACAGTACAGTCACACCCCATGGTAATTCAATGAAAGCACATACAGGAACATCATGTAAAGTAAATCATATACACTTATGATTAATGAAGTCATAACCTGATATTTTTTAAATGAAAAGTGAGCAATGGTAAGCAGTGCTCAACTATGATTAGTTGGTATAAGCATTGTTTAAATGTGAATGCTAAGTAGCAGTCATCTCAGCTAAATGGATATGCGCACTGTTAAACAATGTCCAGCAATTACCCCTTTAAGCACTGTTCAAACCAGCTTAGTGGGTTTGCACACTGCTTAGCTGAGCTCAGCATTATCAAAATGGTTCAATGACAGCTAAGGGTGGGAATATAGGTGAATAGGTTCATAGGATGGTACTAGGCTATCGGCCCTAGGGCCTAAACAAGCCTAGCCATAACAATTCCCAGGCTATTTCTTCCCACAGTATTTACTTCCCTGGACCCCTGTCTAGCAGGGCAACTGACATGATCCCTGGGTGAATTTCCTATCACCCATCCAATCATCAAGGTTCCTTTTGAAGAGGGTCAAAGAGGCACTCTGCTTGACATGTATGGGCAGTCTATTCCAGAGTCTGGGGAGTCTCTGGGTCAGGAAACTATCCCTCTAGCATGTTTTGTTCATTGTGATGACAAGGTTTAGATCCCTGAAGCATGTACCTCTGAGGGATTGGGATTTCTTTAAGTGTAGCATGTCCAACAGCTCTGGGGTTGACATGACCTTGTATGTTAAGCAGAGATCACCTCTGAGTAGACGATATGCGACAGAGTATAGGTGGAGTTTTTTTAGACAGTCAGCATAGGGTATCTGCTTTAGGCCTGTGATTCTTTTAGTGAGGTATTTCTGCGGCCTTCCCAGTTGTAGCAGATGTCTTGAGAGGTACATACAAAATAGGGTGTTGTATTCTATAATGGGTCTAATGAGGGATGAGCACAGTGGGACAATTACCTCATTTTTTTATGGATGAAAAGCTCTTAGTTATAAGGTGTGGCACATAGAAGGATTTCCTGATGGTTGTGGTGATGTGGTTATCGAAGGTGAGACCACTGTCCACCTGTGTCCCTAAGTCTCTTATCACACTTTTGGTGTTTAGTGTACTGCCACCTATGTGGTAATTCATGGGTACATGTTTTTCCCAAAGGGGATAACTATACATTTCTTGGCATTGAGCTTGAGCCCATGGCTCTGGCACAAAGCATCTGTTTCTGTAAAGCCCTTTTGTAGAATATTCACATCATTTGGGGATTCAATAATGGCTCCCAGTTTGCAGTCATCTGTGAACTTTGTTAGCCAGAGTCCCTTAGTGTTAGCCTGTACTTCAGAGAAGTAGATGCCAAACAAGAGCGGTCCCAGGACTGAACCCTGAGGTACTCCACTTTTCACTTGTCTGGAGTTGGATTTGGAGCTGGCTACTTTTACAGTGTGGGTTCTGTCAGTAAGCCAGTTGGCAACCCATTGAGTGACATAGGGATTAATGCCCAGTTTAATAAGTTTATCTATGATTCCAGAGTGGGAGATGGTGTTGAAGGCCTTGGCGAGGTCCAGATAGGCTGTGTGGACCACCTTACACTTGTCCACGGCTCTGGAGACTGATTCGAAGAAGTCACTCAGGTTCAGGAGACAAGATCGTCCATTCACAAACCCAAATGGCATGGGGTCCAGTGTTTGAAGGTTGCCAATGTCTTTGTTTATAAGTTCCATGATAATACGTTCCATGGCCTTGCAGATCAGGCTCATCAGACTGATGGGGTGGTAGTTCCTGGGATCCAAGGTGGATCCCCCCTTGTGGAGTGGGATAACTGTAGCTGTGCACCACTCAGTGGGCACGAAGCCTGAGGTGAGGCTATGATTAAACATGACACTTAGGTGTGGTGCCAGTTCATTTTGTAGTTCATGTAATACACAGCCTAGGATGTTGTCTGGTCCCATGGATGCTGTATTCTTAGCTTTGGAGAGTGTGTTTTTTACCTGTGTGGCCATTATTACCTGGCAATCTTTTGATATTGAGATGGGCCCTTTAGGGGTTGAGAGGGGGTGAAGTTTGCACTGAATCGATCTGCCAGGATATTGGCAATATCCTTGGGATCAGTATATTTAATGCCATTCTGTTGTAGCTCAGAGCAGATCTGACTATTGCCATTTAGATTCTTGACATAGCTATAGAATGCCTTGCGGTTGTCTTTGGAATATTTGGCAATTTTATTTTTGTAACTAGCTTTGGAGGATTTTATGAGGGATCTCAGCTTCTTACTGAGGTTGGTAAGGGAGTGTTTTTGCATCCTGGGATTTTCCTCTTTTCTGCAACAGTTTCCTCCTTTTGTTGTAAAGTTTGTTTATGGCAAGGGACCACCATATTGGTTTCCTTTTTTGGGAGGAGAGCATCTTGGTTCTATTGGGGATGGCACAATTCATGCACAAGTGGATATGCTCATACAGTGCCTTAGAGTAGGATTCAGCAGTCGAACTTTCAGTTCCCATCTGCATGGGTGTCATGAAGTTTGACACTTCTGACTTTAGAAGCATGACGTTGGCTTTGGAGAAGATTTTTACGGAGGCTTCCTTACTGAGGGGTGGGGGTGGGATGTGGATGTCAAAGGTGATTAGCTTTTGGTCAGACCTGACCAACGAGGGGCCTTATTTAAACTGTGCAGACAGGAATACAACCATAACCTGTTCAGTATGATCTCTGCAGGAACATGGCTGGCATTGGAGAGGGAGTGTGCATTCGGGTGCAGAGCTGGGGTATCCTGGAGTCCAGGGTCATGTCTGGACTCCTCCTAGAACACCATGATGACAGACTGCTGCAGGGCCAGTACCATGGCTCTCAGTACAAAGCTAAGGCCTGGGATCATCTGGCACATGACCTCACCAGTGCCACTGGAAACCCACAAACTGGTGAGCAGGTACGGTATCATTATGCAGATCTAAAGCATAGGAAGGAGGAGCTCTTGGCCCAATGGATCCAAGATGCTTGAGACTGACATGCTCCAGCAGTTTGTAAGTATCCCAGATAGAGCTGTACCAAATTTATTTATTTATTTATTTCAGTTTGATTACCGGGGAAGTCCACTGACCAGAACGTGCCCATTTTCAGTGGAGGCCCGGGGAGAAAAGCTCCGCAAGCAAATACAATACAATTCAATACTGGTTACAAACTGTTAAAGGTAAAAATACAAGTATAAAATCATATAGTTGGAAAATGCATTGCATAAATTTTACATTTAAAAAACTTAGTAAACAGATAATAGCAAGACAGGTTACAGGTATTTCCATTCTGCACAGTATGATCGACTGAGAAGTGGAAGAATTTAAGGTTTCAGTTGTTATTTTACATTAGAAGGTGGGCAGTTGGCATGCATATGTTATAGTTAAAAAGGTAAATAAAGAAAGCAGTTGTGCTGAAAATAGAGATACTGTAATATTTACAATATTTACATACTTGGAGTTATATGAGTGAAGTTGTTTATGAGCGAAGTAGCTTACTCAGAGGTTATCAGAAAGAGACTATTTTCCGAGGGTGGACATAACAGTTTGAGGGTAGAGAGGAGCAAGGAGAGTGGGTAGTAATAGGGGAATTTTGCCAGGATTTAGGTAGGGTATAAGCAGGAACATTTCCGTTTGGATGACAGGTATGAGAAGAGTTGGGTCTTGAAGGTTTCAGAGTAAGGAATGGTCCTAAGTGAAGGAGGGAGAGAGTTCCATTTCTTGGCTAGAGAGAAAGAGAGAAGAAGCTGGCCAGCAGGATGTTTGGGTTTGTGGATAGAGATTAAATTTTGGTGTTCTGATCTCAGAGGTCTGTTGGGGATGTATGGGGGAAGGGAGTTTGTTAAGGTTGGGCATTTATAAGGTTAGAATATTAATTTGTGAGCGGTGGTAAGTTGAAGATAGTCTAGGTGGTTAGATAGTTCTAGCCAATTGAGTGATTGTAGGGTAAGGTAATGGTGAGTAGAGGTTTTGGATTTAGTTGCAAATTTGGAGATCTTGTTATAGCAAGTTTCAAGTTTAGAGATGTTGGAGGAAGACAGATTTGTTAGAAGAGGAGCTCCATAAAGTAGGGAAAGCAGAAGGTAGGAAGTTGCCAAGGTATGCCTACAGGAGTTGGAGAGAAAGAGGTTATTCCTGTAGATCATGCCCAACTTTGGTGGGTTTTCTTGATATTTTGTTGTATGTGGGTGTCAAATTTAAGATGTTCATCGATGGTAATGCCAAGACATTTTGCTGAAGAGACTACTTCTATAGCAGTGTTAGATTGGCTTAGGACTTTGAAAGCAGTTTTGTCATAGGAGAAAGACCTGGTAGGGGGGAAAGTAGTATTTTAGATTTATTTGAGTTGGGAGAGAGATGGTTTTGGTGCATCCAGTGTTCAGTAGTAGAAAATACTATTTGTGCTTTACTCAGGAGTTCGGGAAGGTTAGGGGCAACACAAACTAATGTGGAGTCATCAGCATATTGGATAACAGTTGAGTCTGGTAATACAGTGTGAAGGTTATTGATGAAGATGTTGAAAAGCATGGGTCCGAGGATGGACCCTTGAGGAATGCCAGTGGGAGTTGACAAGAAGGAGGAGGTAGAGTTCTTCCATCTGACAGCTTGAGATCTGTCAGATAGGTAGCTGGAGAACCAGGAAAGAGTATTAGGGGAGAGATTAAGGTTGGCGAGATGACAGAGGAGGTGATTATGGGAAATGGTGTCAAATGCTTTATAGAGGTCAAGCAGTACAGTGGAAACTAGTAGTCCAGAATCTTGAGCTCAATTGTCTAGCAAGCAAAAAATTCTAGCCTGAGTATGCAATAGACAGGTATGCATAATATTTGTCTCTCACCCCTACAGCTGCAGTAGTGAGGGCTGCGAACATCGAGGCCCATGCTGACAGACTGACAAGAATGCGCCATCAGGCTGGTGAGTACAGCTCTATCTTGCAGTATATAGTGCCATAAAATAGAAGGAGTAGTACATTGTTTACTGCCTGTAAGTATATTGTGCATTGTCTAATGAATAAAACACGTTTGTCACACTAACACTTATCCACAGGATGTCCACTAATAAAAGTGTCA
Source organism: Protopterus annectens (assembly GCF_019279795.1). Classification (NCBI taxonomy): domain Eukaryota; kingdom Metazoa; phylum Chordata; order Ceratodontiformes; family Protopteridae; genus Protopterus; species Protopterus annectens. The sequence goes on from NC_056729.1 coordinate 709,711,421, forward strand.
TTTCACTGTAATAAAAAATATACAACACATGTTTGTGTTAATTCTGGTATGTTGCTGTAGAAATAGAATGTGTACAGGTTCTTAACAGCAAATATGGCATTGACAGCATGAAATAACTGAGGCTGTTCTGGGAAACAGCTAGTATGCATTGCAGTCTTGTGTTAACCTTTGCTTTCCAGATTGCATTATATCAAAGGAGTACTACACAGTACAGGATATGTACCCAAAGAATGGCGTGCAGCTACAGTGGTCCCACTCCACAAAGGTGGTGCCACAACGGATCCCGGAAACTATCGCCCCATAAGCCTGACTAGTCTGGTCTGTAAAGCTATGGAGCGTATTATCATGGAACTCATAAACAAAGACATTGGGAGCCTCCAGGCATTGGACCCTACCCAATTTGGCTTTGTTAAGGGCAGATCTTGCCTCTTAAACCTAGTTGATTTCCTTGAAATGGTTACCAAAGCCATAGATTAGGCAAGGTAGTCCACACAGCCTACCTGGACCTTGCAAACGCCTTCGACACAATACCCCACTCGGGCATCATAAATAAGCTTACCAGCTTAAATATCACAAGATGGGTTGCAAACTGGCTCAGAGATAGAACCCACATGGTCAGAATCGCAGGTGCCATGTCCGAATCCAAACCAGTTACAAATGGCGTCCCACAGGCCTCAGTTCTGGGATCTCTCTTGTTTGGTATATACTTCTCTGAGGTTCAGACTAACACGAGGGGATTATGGCTGACAAAGTTCGCAAATGACTGCAAACTGGGGGCCATAATCGAATCTCCAGCTGACACAAGCATCCTCCAAAAGGGTCTCACAGAGATGGATGCTTGGTGCCAGAGCCACGGCCTCAAGCTAAATGCTAAAAAGTGCATAGTCATCCCCTTTGGGAAAAACAAGGTGCCCACAAATTACCACATAGGTGGTAATCCATTAAGTACGGAAGAAGTAATTAGAGATTTGGGGACCAACATAGATAGTAATCTCTCCTTTGATAATCACGTTGACAAAGTGGTTAGAAAGACCTTCTATATAGCCCACCTTATCAAGAACGGGTTCGCATCTAGATCAAGAGAGGTCATTGTGCCCCTCTACTCGTCACTCATCAGGCCCATAATTGAATGCAATGCCCCTTTTGGGATTTACCTTACCCGACACCTGCAGCAACAGGAGAGACCCCAAAAGTACCTCACCAAGAGGATCATGGGCTACAAACAGATGTCCTATGCAGCTCAACTAAAGAAACTCCAGCTCTACTCAGTTGCTTACCGCCTACTCAGAGGCGATCTATGCCTGACGTACAAAGCCATGTCAAGCCCAGAATTAATGGATATGCTCCACCTCAAAAAATCCAAGTCCCTTAGAGCTACACGCTCCAGGGACCTAAACCTCAGAACAAAAATAAATAGGACATGCTGGAGGGACAGATTAATTTCCCAGAGGCTCCCCTCACTCTGGAATAGAATCCCAATTCATGTTAGACATAGCCCCTTGCTGACACTCTTCAAGCGAAATCTGGACGCGTGGATGGGAAATTGCAAATTCATCCCTGGGATCTCTTCTGTGTTCCTGCTAGACAGTGGCACAGTAAACTAATCTTAAAAGGGTACCTTCTGTGACCTACTTTACAGAGGCACAGTAGGCTAATCTAATAGGGAGGTGGAAGCCATATACACTCCGGCTAGGCTTATAAATGCCCTAGGGCAGATAGCCTAGTATCTACTTATGAACCTATGAACCTATGAACAATAGGTATCTGCCATGCATGAATCCCAGGATTACAAGGTCAGACTGTCCAACCCAGAGAGTATAAGTCAGAAATAAGTCGAACAAGAAACAGCAGTTCACAAGTAGCTCAGTGTGATGGAAAACAGCATTGTTGTTCATTTTAGCACAACCAGACATGGTTCAAATCCAGGGAGTGGTACTGAGATGTGTGCATATATACACAATAGAAGCTCTGGATATTTGTAGAAACAGTCAGAAAGTATAAACAGATATTTTCCCCACAGACCTCACAGGTAAAGAAATGTGTGTAGTAGCTATATGAAGGGTATACTAATACACCCGAATATGTGAAACAGTCAGAAATTGTTAACAGATATTTTCTCCACAGCTCTTACAGATACAGAAATGTGTATAATAGCTGTAGGAAGGATATAATAATACACCTGGATATGTGTAGAAACATTCAGAAGGTGTTAAAAGATATTCCTCCACAGGTCTTACAGGTAAAGAAATGTGTATAGTTGCTGTATGAAGGGTATACTAATACACCATGTACAAGTGTTCCACAGTCCAACCCCATATGCCTGCAAATGTCAGCAGGACATGTACATACACCATGCCCTCTTCCCGATACATGTCTCTCAAATGTCACTCTGTCATGGCTAGAGGTCTCTGCTGTCAATCACCTTGGACACAGATAGGAATCCAGGTGAACTATGCTAGTAGCAAACTTACACAAGATCATTGCAGGGTAACCCTTCTATGTCAAGTATGCAACCCTGACATGTGCAAGACCCCTCCAGTAAAGTAGCCACAGTATACCCAGTCTGCCCCATACCATTACAGGTTGACAGTCTAACAGAAATCTATATACCACAGAAACTATGGGCCAAAGGTAGATGTAAAGTGAGGGCAGACCTGTATAGTATTGAGCAGTACTGTTGTGAAAAATAGAAGCCAGTACAGATACAGTGTTAATGGACTTTCTATTCTTTCCCCCACCCATCATCTGCATCTAAAATTATTATTCATATACTATGGGTAAATTGTTCTCAAAAATTATAGTTGGGACATGTCTTCTATTATTGTTTATATATTTCATTGGTTGCATATTGACATACCTTGTTCAAATACCATTATTAGTGGCCTGTTGCCATCAATGTAACTTGAACACCAACAAATATGAGCTGGAAACTCTATCACGGATGCACAATAAATGAAAACCGAAGTAAAAGGAAAAAATGCGTTCTTTTAACAGACCATATTAAAACACTTAGACATTGACATTAAGCGCTTTCATCCACGCTAAGGTGGACTTCTTCGGAATGTTTAACAAATTGTAACTTGCATGCCTTTAAAATGTTTACTGCTGTTCCATCTATACAAGTGTTCTGTTTGCTATGCAACTGTTTCAAATCTGTTTGTCTGGGTTAATGGGAACATGCATGCATGCTGTTATAACTAATTTTGAAATGTGTTTTGTTATGAGTAACCAATATATCCTGGAAAACCAAAACACCATAGCACGTTTGGGAAGGCCGATCCCGGCGTATCCGCCTGACCCACCCCATCTGGCCGTGGCACCAGGCCCAGCATGTCTGGGACCTAACCCGAAACATCCTTCTCTGCTGGTCCTGCACCACCTTTGGTTGGAATGGCCACAGGGGACGAGGTATGCCCCCCAGACACTGGCATGGAGAGGAGTCCATCACCTGCTGACAGTTCTGGGGTATGGTGCTCAATGTCATCTGCTCGGAGTTGGGTGGACAGCTGTGGCAGATGGAGGACCACCTGGTGCACCTGGAGGGGCAGGCTTCCCCTCTTGTCCAACCCCAAGCACAGCCACCTTTGGGTCCAAGAAGATGCAGTGGTGACTGCCCATGGGTGGGGACCTCAGTGCCACTGTATCCATTTAGGGGCTCATGGTCCTCTGATTCCCAATCTCCCTTCTAAGGTGTTTACCCCCCTTCTGTGTCATATACCACCCCTGTCTGCTGTCTTGTGTATCTTGTCTGTCTGCAAATGTTACCTATCCTACCCAACCTACTTCCCCAAACATACACACAGCCCTTCCCCAACATCCCACTCTCACCTAAAAAAAGGGCATCTGTCCTGCAAAAAAAAAAAAGAATTGCCTCATATATAGCTTTACATTTCTCCACATGTAAAGTGAAATTAATCAATCTACCTACAAATTATTCTCCAAATGTCTGTCACCAACACCACTCCCTGAGGGGTGTGAGGCTGCAAGTTCCAAACTCTACACATTATCCATAGCTGTTGCTGCAGAAGAAAAGTAGAGCTATGGTCTTTTCCTACACCCATCCTGCACATCCCTAGATGGTTTTCCTAATATTTTACCCATGCTTGCCTCCATTTCACCAGTTTCCTATCACCATTTTTTCTTTTCTTTAATTAAAATTATCATGGGTGTAAGCGGGAGCAAGTGGTGCTAAGTGAAGCTAACCATCTCTTAGCTCCATGCAAAACTGTGCAAACCCACTTATAACTGCATAAAAGTGTCGTAATCACTCTGTCTCCATCATCCCTTGTTTTGCCCAGCAACAAAATTCCCAGCTCTGCCAAGTCTTGAACTCAAGATACAATGTATTACAATCACAGCAATGTACCACTGCACCATCTGTACTGCAGGGAGCTGTAAAGCTTTTATAAACATATCATGCATTCTGGTCATTTAACATTAATGAAAAAAGTTAGCACTTCCAAGACTGGAACGCAGGATCCTACACACTACAACTACAGTATCATACCTCTACACCATCTGAGCTGGAAGAATTTGCAATGTTCTAACAAACATATCATGCATGACAGTCATTTAACATAAGGGAAAATTATGTATCCGTAGTACTCATATACATTTATATGTATAAGTAAATACCAATATATATATACACATATATATATATATATATATATATATATATATATATACACACACACACACACATATGTATATATACATATACACATATATATATATATGTATATTTATATATGTATATTTATATATATGTGTATATATATATATATATATATATATGTATATATATATATATATATATATATATATATATGTATATATATATATATATATATATATACAGATAACCAACCTCTTACTGCAAGACATCTCAAAAAAGTCCAACAAAGTGGGGTGACAAAGGGCAAACAACAGTGAAAACTTTGAAATATGGCTGTCATACACATAGAGGTCTGCTAGAGTGGCATGGTTTGCTGAAACATATAATTCCAGATAGATTACAGGTCAGAAACACAAATGAATGTCATTATTTACTGATGTCAATGCTCACATCATCCGAGTGATTTGTCAGAAACCCACAACTGTTATGGGCAACAGACCAAACATATGAACCACACATTAGACAGTGTCTAGACATCTGGATAGTAGAGACATATGACCGCAGTCATGTTACAGAATAGGAAAAAAACATGACAGCTGCAAAGCATGTCACCTAACACTTTCTGAACCACAGTAAGACCAACAGAACACTACGCCAATTCAGCACTGGGGAATTACCCATGTATATCCAAATATATCATGCACTACAGGGATGGAACTGTAGGGAAAAGCAGATATTGGTGCAAAACTGTCCACCCACAACCACCTGCACCAGAGTCACAGCAGCATACCAGTACCCCAAATGAACTCTAGAATAGAACAACTGTTTGAACAAATATATCCTGATTGCCAGTCACACAAGACACCGACATATACTGGCCCAACTCACAGTCTACTAGGAATCCTGAGTTATTACAGGACATTTATCAGTCTGCCCCTACAAACATATACACCTGATAGACCACCAGCAACTTTAGCAACATGCACAGACAGATAAAAAAAGGATCTATTACACTCACATATGCTACTCTCCCTACTCAGCCCAACAAACATTTACACACAACACTGCTACACAATCTTGGCAGTCTGTTAACAATGACCAGACATACATAAATCTCAACTGTACAGATTTCAGCAGAATGTCCAGGGTGTAGGACCATATTCATGGCCACTGCCACATACCACTTCCAGGAGTCTGCTAAGTCACTGGGATGATACCTGGAGTGCAGCCACTAAATAATGATAAAACATACTGCTAAACCTCTTACTGCAAGACATCTGGACAAAGCATGACATACTTGGATGACAGGGGGCCAGACAGCGGGACATATCTCACATAATGTTGTTACAAACTGAAGCAGTTGCTGGTGTTACAGGCTTTTTTGTAACATAACATCCCTGAAGGATATGATATCTGAAACACCAATGGATGTCAACATTTACTGACTACAATCCTTACATTATCCTACTGATTTCACAAAAACAGACATTTCCTGAGGAACAGACCAAGCATAACAGGCAACCTATGGGCAGTCTGTGGACATCAGGACAGTTGAGAAGTATGTCAGAGACATATCGCTGTCTAATATCAAGTCATGCAGAAAATACATGTCCAGACAAACCCTGTTAATCTAGCAACCCTGTATGCGTATAACAGCATTACTTACTTACAATCTGTACCCAATTCTGGAGCTTTCTCACCCATGTTGTTGGGCTGTCTCCACATGTCCTGTTCTAAGAGGTATTCCCACCTACTGTCTGTGAAGCTGTAGCCCCCACACCTCCATAATGTCCTCCACATAGGCAAGAAAAAGGAGCAAGGCCCACACGAAGGATGTAATTATAGCACTGTGTTGCTATGGCATCGGCTTATAGAAAGACAACACAGCCGCACTGGATGCAAGTAGCTAGTGGGAGACACCGATTGGTGCACAGGCCATCACCTGCTCATGAGCTTTATCTAAAAAATGCAAGCTGCTGCCTATGCAACACAGGTCTCAACCCATCTACACAAAGACAGACTCTGACTACCCAAACCTAACCATTTGCATTGTTGTGAGGAAACTCTTCAGCACTATAGCAGGTACGTCAATCATGTAAGGTTGTAATGGAATGCAGAAGTTAGGGAATGCAATAATGTCAAATAGGACATTAAGCAATAGGTCGCAACAAGACCTGCTAGACTCACATGCTGCTGTCCAGCACCTATGCCCATTCCTACTTGCGCTGTTTGCATTGACATGGATTACATCTCTGGCCCCTGAGTCACCCCAGCAAAGGTCAGCTCATGTATGACTACTACTGGAGTGTCTATTGTCCAGTATTGAGTGTGGCACTGCATCCATATGTCACCTGTGAATGCTAATCTGATACATATGCTGTCTTACATATGTAAGAGACTTATATAGGGTATGTACATAGTACACAACAGGTGCAGATGTATGTGTTGAACTGTATGTCATATACTGAGCTCATACCTGACAACTGTCCAGAGTTTTGCAGACTGACCACATGTCTGCCTCATATTTGTAGTTAATGCTTCATACTATTGTGTATTGTCTGGCACATCACTGGCAACCCATTAAAGACTGAAGTCATAACATATTAGCATACATTTGATTGTCAAATGTCATATCCTGCAGAGTAGACCTGTGAATGCAGCACTGTCTTTGTTGGCAACTAAGTGTGTTTCAGCTAGATTCATAAAGTGACACTATTTACTGGCCTTTTCCTACCACTGATCTGTGCCTTTGTACAGATGTCTTGCTCCAACAGGTTCTAGATGTCTTACCATGAAACCCATGTCAATGCAAGCGTACCTTCTCCTGTAGGATGCCGACATTTGTGCAGTCACTGACACCTGCTTTGTAGGTGTGGAGATCACACCAAACTTGCCAGGTCACCCATCTCATCATATGTTTGGACCCTAAATGGAGGCCTGCAGAGCCACAGGAGGTGGAGTGTTGAACATTATCATACATATACAAACCTGCAGGCTGGCCAAAAAGTATGACATATGGGAGACATCCAGGGTGCAGTTAACAGTTGACAAAACACTTAATCAAATCATAGCTAGCTATAGGCCCCAAACTATGATTATGGACACCCACCACACCTATTGGGACCTGCTGGAATCTGTCAGGATTCAACCATCTACCCTGCTCCTGGGTGACTTCAGATACCCAACCATGGTGTGCATGACCTATGCCACCTGAACATGAATGCACATAGATTCCTCGGCTTTGCCAATGGCAATACAGTGGATCAGCCTGTCAACACTCCTGCAACAGGTGGATATATCCTGTACTTGGTCCTAACCAACATGAATAGCCACTGTAGCACTCCTACAGTGCCATCTTCCTTGGTAATACCTGACCATATAGCCCTCACTGTTCAGGTCACCATCTCTCCTGCCCCCCCCCCTTTACAGTGTCAAACAGAAGTAACTGTACACAAATGACTATAAATACACTCAGAACAGGTAGAAGTAGCTGTACAGCCAATGTCCCATTTGTTGGAACTAGCAGCAGTGTCCAGGCCCACACCACAATACTATGTGGGCACCTAGACTCATCAATACCTAACAGGACAACATCATCCCCCTCAAGGTAGGGTAAATGCCTGTGGTGGACAGCAGCAATACACAAATACCATAATAGATGAAAATAATTCCTGGATGGGCAAAGAAGGAACAGGTGCCTCATTGGAAGCAATGTCACCTTGGTCTGCACAAGCAAATAAGGGCACAGGTGATGTACCCTAAGGCTATCTTTGAGTGGAAATTGGACACATCCACCAAAGCCAATCACTAGGCCTTCCACATATGTGTCTGCAATTCCAGATGCAACACACAAATCTGCTCTCTAGTGGTGGGCAATAGCACCACATACACATATTGCATAGATATAGGTAACCCGTAGGTGCCAGATCCATAGGACGAGAGTGAGCAACTTCCCCCCCACACACTTTTACAGTTGCAAGGAGGACTCATGCATGTGTCGCATGCTAAAGTGAATTTAAACAGAAAAGTGTGCAAAAAATAAAACACAGCCTGCTACCAGAGTCAACTCAACACCCACTGAAAGCAGAAGTTTATGCAAGGCTTTTGGTGTGCCCCATTATTGCATTTATGAAGGTTGTGCTTTCTGTATTTTGAAGTGAATACTCAATGTGTGTCTGTGTTTATTGTACCTCTCAACTTCTTTCTTCAAGGAATCAGGGAAATGGCCCACACATTAGGAACAGTTTCTTTTTAAATATTACTTTAATTTGTTTAAAATGAATACAGAAAGTCTTACATCAGCGTTTATTTTCTGAGCAATAGGAAGTATAAAACTCTGGTGTATGTCATTATTGACTGTAATCTTTAGTGATTTAGGGTATTTTTATGTTAGTCCAATGAACAATGTGTATTTAGTTGGCCTTATGACATTCAGGACTGTACCCAGCAGTTTATATATCTAATCTGTGAGAAGAGTGTAAACAGGTATCTGCAAAGCAAAGTACTTTTCATTTTTGTTCCTCCCACAAATAGCTCAGACAAAGATGAGACCTTGCATAACTCCTTTTAGTACAAATCTTATCATTTTAACGATGCACAATTGTTTCATTTCTCTTGCTCGTACACACATGCACAGACATATTTTTTCGTCACTATTTAAAAGTCAAGTGAATCAAAGCATTTGCATCAGAATTGTACAAATAGTGTAACAGCACAGGCAACAGCACACGTGTACAATACGAGTGATAATGGCAATTTAGTTGTTGTGATTCAGTTTCACCTGAATGAACAGGAGCGGATGACATGACTGAGAGAGCGAGAGAGAGACAATCTGATAAAATAAATCACAGTAGTGCATTGGTGAGTACTGTAGCTGCTCAAGCTGTAGGCTTGACAGAATGATACTCTTATAGTCCATTGTACAACACCCCCTGTTGTTGTGTGTGATGCTCTTGTGCTGTTGCTTTTTTCCCGGATGCTGTTCGCACGTGCCTCGGTGTCCTGTACACTTCCTTGTGTCGGACAAGTTGTGGGAAGAAGAAATCTATCACTGTTTTCTTTGATGCCCTGTTAGTGCATTTGTTTCTTACCAAAGAGGTAGTGTAGCAGTTCCCACGAATCCATCACAACTTTATTATTGGTCCATACATTTTTTGTAATTTCCAAAAGGAAACTGATAATGGTAGTGGTGTGTGTGTGTGTGTGTGTGTGTGTGTGTGTGTGTGTGTGTGTGTGTGTGTGTGTGTGTGTGTGTGTGTGTGTGTGTGTGTGTGTGTGTGAAAAAGGGTGTGTAGGGGGCTATTGTCTTCGAACAGGTTACATAATAACTGGCTTACAAGTTTATGCATGCATTCATTTCAAACCCTGGAAGATAACTGTATGATATTTAGCCATGCTATATGTTCAGGTGTGTGCAAATTGTGGGAACTTTGTAAAGATGTGTGGACTACAAATTGAGCATTTTAAGTTTTAATACAATTATGTAGGTTAAGTACTAGGCTGGCTACCCTTGTGGACTATTTTAAGCCTAAGCAGTTTTCCTGAAAGTTGAGAATCAAACCCTTTACTTTGTGTCTATTAGATAAACACCATAGTTATCATGTCAACCCCCCTATCCCAAGGAATCAGACCCAGTACTTTGTATCTCTGAGATAAACAACTTACCTTTATATTTTAGGTTATACTTTTATATTACTTAGCATGTCTTTTTAACAGCTGTAAGAAAGTTAAAAAAAAACATTCTAATATGTACTGAAGCATGGGATAACTTTATAAGTTTTTGACAGTGGGGACCTCAGGCTTTCTTGCCACATTTGTTTCCATCTTACCCCAGTCCCCTGGTTATGCACACATATTCAAGAGTAGACTTTTTAAATGTTCTGAGGTCATTGTACTTTGAAAGATGTTACCTGTGTTGAGGGCTGGATTAACAAAATGGCTTTGACAGCTTTACCCTGCTGGTGGACAAAGATTGAACTCTGTAGCTTCAATTGTGCAAGGATCAACCTCCATACAAAACTTTCAGTGATTTGTGCTGGCAGTGATGCCCTTTTCTGGGGAATTTCTCCCCTTCTTTGAGGTGGTAGGACTGTGGAGCTGGCACATGTAGATTGGGGGTTGGGGGCATCCCCCCATTGGGGGTGCAGGGGAGCTTGCCCCCTATAAGCCATTGCCAAACCAAATAAAAAGCCCCTTTTATTTTCAGTTCCAGACCCATGAAGTTCATAATCCTGTACTGTCTCTGTCTGGCAATAACAGTCATAAGGAGGAACTTATTGGGACTGATGAACATCTTGCCTGAGTCTGACTGGCCTTGATCATTTGTCTACTGTTTTTTGAAAATTGTCTTCATCTGGTAAATTGCTTATATCTCTTCAGCAATGATCAATCTGCAAAAGGGATAACACCCCTGAACATACTTTGTTGAGCCCACTATGAAGACAGACTTTTTTAATATAGTGTCAGTAATGCCAGACTGTGAGAAGCATGGCTGAAGTTCATGATTAAAAAGAGCACCAAATCAGTTTATGGAATAGTTAACTACATTAGTTATTTAAGTAGTAAACAGTGGTTGTTGGTGGCTTGGGTTGTGCAGGATATACCTACAAACATTGGAGTTAAAACAGAAGCACAGATTAGTAAATACTGTACAATTCACAATGCCACCATTATTTACATCATACTTTACTGCTTTTATTTTAGTAATTGCATTAGGACAAATTATTATTTTATTATTATTATTATTATTTTATTTCTGTTAGCCTCTATTAAGAAGAAACATGTTTTTTGCTTCTTATGCCATCTTGTAGAATTTTACAGCATACATAGTGGAAAAGAGCTGTGTGAAAAATCTGCAATGTGTGCCATTTGCTTTGTAAGCAAGCCATTGGAAAGTTTGCACAGTCCACCCCCTGTTTTTTCTATATCTGGACAGCCTGGAGTTTGATAATTTATTTTCCATACCACTGTATCTAAGGATGGGTAATAGAAAATGTACTACAGGATTGCCCCTCAAGCCACTAATGGATAGAGGCAGTTCCTAAATGCTGCATCCCTTACATGCGTCCCCTCAAATTATCTATGGTATGATCACAGTTATTCTCACTAGGGCTAATATACAATTACCAGCCATGTGATAGGTAAGACCAATCAGAAAATGGTAATTTAAGCACCAAAAGGGAATTTTCTATGCTTAAAATGTCTTCCAAGTAAACCTATGTTGTGGTAGTAAATAGTTATAAAAAAATTGCCCATTTTAGATCACTAAGTGCCCATCTCACCCTCCGCACCCCAAGTTGTTAACAGCTTCTGGCACCTATGACGTAACTGGGTGCAGACAGGTGAAGCGTAAACATCACCCCCCTGTCCCCCCATTGGTACACATGTGTATGAAAAGCACCTGCCCCTCTCCCCTCATCATCAGGAAGCAGTTTCATAATATCCTCTCAAAGGCAACACACAGAAGTCTCCATAGGCCTGATACCATCCCTGGCTGTTTCCTACATGAACACAGGCATGGGCTCTCAGATCCATTCTGCACTGTAGTCAATCACAGCCTGAGCACCAGTGTCATCCCATCTGCACAGATGACAGCCATTGTCATCCGTATACACAAAGGTGGAGCAATCCACTCACTCAGGCAATCATATGCACATAAGACTAACTAGCCTGCTCTGCAAGGGCATGGAAGGCAATATCAAGGACATTATGAACAGGGACATCATCAACTTTGAAATGCCTGAGCCCACACAGCATGGTATTGTCAAAGGGAGATCAGGCCTGTTAAACCAGGTTGACCTCTCAACAAACACAAGGACAAGGGGAAGATGGTGAACAATGCCTACCTCCACCTAGCCCAATTCTCTCACAATAATCCCCAGGTGGCTAGGATACATAAGCCTACACAGCCAGGCACCAACCTGTATGTTGCCAGATGGGTAGCTAACTGACCCAATGATAGTACCCCCTCGGTCAAAGTAGTGGAACCCACCTCTAGTAGCAGATTCTTCCAAAGCAGTGTACCCCAAGGATCGATCTGGGGGCCTCTACTGTTTAAGATATACATATCTGAAGTACAGGACAAAAGCAGTGGTCTGTGGCTGACCAGGTGTACACATGTTTGCAAGCTGGCGACAGTCACACATTTCCTTACTGATGTGAGCATCTCCCAAGAGGCACTCACCTAATTAATGACTGGTGTAAGAAGCATTACCAGAAACTGAATGCTATGAGAGGCATAATTCTCCCTGATGTGGCAGATATCATCCACAATCCACAGTTGCTATGTTAAATTGTTAATCGCTATGTAATCCAATGTAACTACTGTCTGTTTATTTTAACTGTGGAGCTTTTCTCCCCGGGCCTCCGCTGAAAATTTACCTACATCCAGTCGGACACTCCCAGTCAACAAATGTAAATAAATAAATAAATAAATAAATAAATAAATAAATATGACAGTAATAATGTACTGAGCATGCAATCAGATGTGAGGCGACTTGTGCACCAAGGTTGGTAGCAACCTGACAGCTTCCCACCACGTGGGCATCATTGTACATGGTTCACCTCACAAATATGGGTATATCATCCAGGAACCAGGAGGCCACAACATCCCTGTACTCCACCCTTATCAGATGCATTACCACGTACAATGGCTCTTTTGGCATGTATCTTGCCAAGCAAATGCAGCAGTTGCAGAGACCACAGAGGTTCCTGACCAGGCAATTCCAGAGTCTGCAGCACCTATCCTATACAGGTAGGCTGAAAGACCTGTCCCTGTACTCAGTCTCATACAGACTGATTATAGATGACCTGTGTCTGGCATACAAGGTCATGTCCAAACAAGCCTTGATGGCATTTCTGCATATCTGTAAGACAAACTGCACTCATGCTTCATGCACACAAGGCCCTCACCTGGTCTGTAACATTTATAGTACTTGTTGGTGGGATAGTGTGGTGTACCATACAATACACTGTCTGTAAAATACACTCCCTCCCCATGTCTAGCAGAATACACGTATAGCACTCTGGAAGAGGAAACTGGACAACTGCATGGGAAACAGATGGGACACCCGTGGCATCCTGCGTGTGCCCCAGCTGGATAGGGGAAACAGGTGTTGGCTTGGACGGAGGATGGGCAAAAGTCTGGGCCAGGCTTATGAGGGCATCAGGGCCAATAGCCTGGTATCATCTTATGAGGCTATGCACCTAATACTTTACATGTACCCTGTATATACAGCAGACTGTCCTGCAATATTGTCTGAAATGAATCCCTGTGAGTCTGAACTGTGTAGGTACTGCAGTGATACTGTATAGTCCTGTCCCCTCATCTGTTATCATTATATATCATCACTTTGTCAGTGTATGTGGTCTGTATAGCAGTAAGTCAGCTCTTACAGTATGTGGATATGCACTTAGTGACACTGTATAGCTTGCTCTAATAACCTTGGTCTTGGCCACAATTACCATTCTGCTATAAGGCCCATCACACAGTAGGATTTGTTACCATTTGTTGTGGGCCAGACAGTAGCAGTGATAGAGATGGATTGTGGCAGGCAGATGTACCATAAAGTCTGCCCTGAAGGGCCCATAGGTGTCACGGCTCTGCCAGACTGTACCAGGAATGTGTGCGTGTGTGTGTGCATGTGTGTGTATACATATATACATACATATATATATATATATATATATATATATATATATAGATATAAATATTTATATCTCGGCAAAAATAATACTGCAGGACTTTACTTTTACTTTATATATGTTGTGTTCCCCTTGCAAGTGAACACAGGGGTTGGTGGCCCTCCCCCTCACAACCCGATGTCAGTGTCTTAGCGGACTCCCATGATGATGGTCATAGTGAGGCACAGGTGGGGTCATCGGTGCCTGAACCCGTGCCATTGTTTTGCATCCCAGTTTCACCCACTATGTCCCCGCACACAGTCAGTATGCCCACAAATGCCCAGTCCCCAGCAGCCATGGATAGTGGACAGGTTAAGGATGGTGGCATGGAAAGGCTTATGTGTTGAGTATGGTGAGTGTGAGTGTAGATATCAGCCATAGGCAGACAGCAGGTGAGGTCACACACAGGCAGATGGACATGGGTGCTCAACAGAGGACTGCTGCCCATCAAGCCCCTGTTGCAAGTGCCACTGCATGTGATGGTCCATCATGGAGGCAGAGCTGCATACTGACTGCAACATCAGACAGATGCTCAGGGTCATGCATGCAGTACTCCCTGCTATGCGTGGCGACCTCCATCGCAGTTGTGATGCCATACGTCATTCTGCCAATGTTGTGGATAGACAGTGGGATGAGACATTGTCACTGCTTGACTGTGCACTGTCTGTGCTTGAGCAAGTGGTGGGAGTAGGACATTGGCCAGGTGGATGTAGGTCAGTGACATGATCAGCTGTGAGACCACGTGGCCATGCACATTCACAGTCCCAAAGTGGCAGTACCAACAGCACTTCTGGAGAGAAGGTGCTGTCCACACCACACTAGAGAAGGCCATATGCACATTGTCCTGGCCAGTCCCATCAGGGACACAAATCGAGCAGACAACAGTCACCATCAGGGAGTAGTACTGCATCTGTAGTTGGGCCTGGTGATATCAGTGATACTCCTGGCAGAACTGGTTACCACATCCCTGCCAGGAGATGGTGAACCATACATCTTGCCATAAACAGTCCACAGTTATCTGGCATAGATCTGCGTCGGGCATCCACACTGCTTGCAAGTGTGCAGACGAAAACTCATACATCCCTATCACAGGCCATACCACCAGACATGCACAGCTCCTCTGCATGGCCTAGTTGGACATCACCTTGCCAGACACACACACATACACACACACACACACACACACACACACACACACACACACACACACACACACACACACACACACACACACACATGATGTCAGCCATATGGCCCAGCATAGGCCTCTGGCAATCCAACACCACACCCTATGCATGTGATGACACATGTGCCACAACCCTGTTATCCATTGCATCAATGCACAGACATGCTAATATGGGTCTGATGCACAGGGTGACTATGGCACAGTGTAGCAATGTCATTCTACATAAGGTGCTGTCTGCTGGGAGTAGTTATGGGTACACACTGAGGTGTATGTACCCTGTTAGCCATGATACACTATTGCTGTTACTACTGCTGATTGACTGTAGTGTTACGTATTGTATTCTGGTTGTGTTCCAGGTATCTGTGTGTCTGCAGGCTATGGGCCTGCTGGCAGTAGCAATGTTGGGTAAGGTGGAGTGGTAACACAGTCACCTTTTTTTAGCCAAGGTACAGCTGTACATGTACATGTTTACCAGATGTGTTTACATGCAACAGTGTGTAAAGGCAATTTTGGCAGACAGTGTGACCTTGCATACATACCCTTGATACAGCCACCTAGCCCGCTTACATGTCAGCTGGGTGTTCTGTAGGGCTGCAGGCTCACACATTCATAGGAGCTTATAAAGACATGTGTCTGGAGCATTTCTCCCCGGGCCTCCACTGAAAATTGTCTTCATTCCAAGTCGGACTTCCCCAGTTAACAAATGTTAAAATAAAAAAAATAATAAATAAAAGGTTACTTGAGTACTGGCACTAGGTCCCGCACCAGCTTAGCCAATACATTCACTGCAACAGATTCAGCTATCAGCACCTGTTGCCCCTGCCATTTTTGTCACATCCACTTGACCGCCATGCAGTTGATGAAGGTTTGCCTGGTACAGTGTATGACAGGTTTGGGTTATGTATTCTTGACACAAGTCAACCAGTGTTAGTCTAACCTGACAATCACCAGCATGTGTGTCAGCTGTCTCATATGCATGTCTGGCCTCTTGTGCTGGTAGTGCACACAGAGTCATAGTCATGTACATGGGGCAGCTGACAAATGGCTGACTACAGCCTCTAACTGCACAGTGTTACAAATGATAGTGCTAGATACATAACACAGATAGCACAGCAGTACTGTAGTGTGGCAGTGTCTGCCACTACTATTGAAGTGGGTGACAACTGCAAGGACTATTAGGATTGGCGATGGTGGGTCCAGAGGCACTTAACATGTTAGAGCCATCTCACACACACACATATGCACACCGCTGCATGGGGACATGCACTGAGACACACGTTCACATGGAGGTGACACTTATCAGAGTGGATGACCTACCCATCTATTAATGTACAATACACAGTAATGTAACCATTGCACCACAGTGGCTTGGTGTTAAAAACTCTGTAACTGTGCTTGCACATTGGATGACATCTGTATGGGCTGACACTAGGTTGCCAATGGGTGAGTTCACAGGGTGGGAGAGGCACACAACATGGTATAGCCATCACATACACACACTGCAGACAGCCACAGGAGATTTGTATACAGAAACACATACACAGTTTCCAAGACATATTAGTCATCCTACGTATCTACTTGTATGTAATAGAGTGATATGTACACATGCCATTTTCCATAGACAGTATATGCCTGGGACATAGCACACATCCTCTTACAGCAGGTAATCTTGCAAATGTCTTCATGGATGGTGGGATAACCCACCAGACATAGGAATTGGTTTTGTCTACTGCACAAGTGATAGTGTGACAGACTTTGTATCAGCATATTGTGTCAGTCAGGTACTATGTCTGATGCTGGCATGTGTGTCAGTACGGTAATTGTGACATGTTTGGCAATGATATCACAAGAATGCTCATTGTCAGGGGCAGAGACAACATACATGTTGCTACTGGTACAGGCTGTACAGTGTTACGTGGTGCATGTGAGGCAGATACCATTAACAGGGTCTTTAAACTAATGTCATGGGTAGGGGGTCAACAGGCCCTAAAATGGTATAACCTACACACAACACCCACAGGGGATAAGCTTCACACACTACTATAGTTGTCGGTATTGAGATTAGAACTCCTGTCTAACTATTTCCACTATAGTATTATGCAGTTATTGCACATGCCACAGAGCTTAGAGGGATGACAAGTGTATACAGGTAGATATAGGATGAATGACATCAGCAGGCCCTGTAAAGTAGGGCAATGGGATGTGTACTGGATGGTAGATGCCTCAAAATGGTATAACCCACACATGCAGAGAATATGATTCCCACGCACACACACTAATGGGAGTCCCACACACACACACACACACACACACACACACACACACACACACACACACACACACACACATACACTTTCACAGTTGCCAGTATTGAGATTAGAACCCCTACCTATCTAGTTATATATACTACAGTGTTACATAGTTATCATATGTGCTACAGAGCTTATAGAATTTAATAGTGTCACAAGCTATATCTAAGGTGATTACATTAACAGACCTTGTAAGGTATGGCAATGGGAAATGTACTGGGTGGGAAGAGCATCAAAATACATTACCCTACAAACATACACACTTACAAACACCTTCACACACATACACACACACACACACACACACACACACACACACACACACACACACACACACACAAACACATTTGCCACAACTGAGTGTAGAACCCCTGCCAATCTAGTTATCTATACTATACAGTTACATAGTTATTACATGCACCATGGAGCTTATATGGCTGAGGCCTGTCCAAAGGTACTTATAAGGGTAATAACATCAGCAGGACTGCTAAAGTAGGATAATGGGAAGTGGTGTGGGTGGGAAAGTCCTCAAAATTCTTTATCCTACAAGCATACACACTTACAAACTCTTGCACATACATATATATACACACACACATTTGCTGGACCTGAGAGTATAACCCCTGCCTATCTAGTTATTTGTACTGTAGTGTTACACAGTTATTGCATGTGCTACAGAGCTTACAGGGCTGACAACTGCCCAAAGGTGCTTCTAAGGTGAATGACATCAGCAGGACTGCTAAAGTAGGGCACTGGGCAGGAAAGTCCTCAAAGTGCTTCATCCTAGAAATATATACACACACACACACACACACACACACACACACACACACACACACACACACACACACACACGCGCACATGCACACACGCACACACACACACACACACACACACACACACACACACACACACACACATATTTGCTGGATCTAAAAGTAGAACCCCTGCCTAGCTAGTTATTTGTACTATAGTGCTATGCAGTTATCACACATACTACAAAGCGTACAGGTCTGACAACTGCCCAAAGATGCTTCTAAGGGGAATGACATCAGCAGGACTGCTAAAGCAGGGCACTGGGAAGTGTTGTGGGTGGGAAGGTCCTCAAAATATTTCATCATATAAACATATACATTTATGCACACTTGTACACATACATTTGCCAAAATCGTGAATGGAACCCCTACCTGTCTAGTTATTTGTACTATACTATTACACAGCTATTGCATGAGCCATGGAGCTTACAGGGCTGTGGTTGTGCAAAGGTTCCTCTAAGGGAAATGACATCAGCAAGACTGATAAAGTGGGGCACTGGGAAGTGTTGTGGTTGGAAATGACTTAAAACTGTTTCACCTACAAACACCCCTCCCTCTCACATGCACTGTCATACACGCACTTACATTTGCCAGGACTGAAATTAGAACCCATACTTATCTAGTTATTTGTACTATAGTGTTACACAGTTATTACATGCACTACAGAGCTTATAAGGCTGATAGGTGTCCAATGGTACTTCTAAGGTAAATGTCAGCAGCAGATCTTGTGAAGTTTGGCAATGGGAAGTGTATTGAGTGAAACAGTCTCCTAATACTTAGACTTATGGACACACACACACACACACACACACAAACACTCACACAGGCAGGTGATGTGATATTATAACCCCTACCTCAGTACTATTACACAATGGGGCTCACCTTTTATGCTGGCAGGTACGACTGGTTAAAACCAGTATGCCACTGTCCACAGCATGACATCACTCTATGCCATTCAGAGTATCCGTCTGTGTGATTCACTCTGTGTGTGTCCCCTATGTCTCTCTGTCTATCACTGTCTGTCTCTCACTTCCCCACATCTATGTGTGTGCATACTTGACATATTGCTATCTTTTGCCCATATATATGTCTGTGTATCACATGCAACAGATGCAGATATATCACATATGGGTCACCTACAGCTAGCTGAGGGTAATCTTGTCTGATGGGTGTGTGTAGGCACAGTTACGGTATACAGAGCTGTCTGTATGCACAGACATATATGCACAATACAGTTATATAGTCTGATGTGGGTTCCAACATGGCCTGTGATTCTTTAACTGTACAAGCATGCCCAATGTGACCTTCTATAATGAGAGTAGGACTCCATTCCAGAGATAGGTGTACTCCAGTTTGGGGTTTTGTGTCCTACAGCCATACCTCTCAGGATTAAACAGGACTTTCCTAGGGGTATTGGGTTTGTTTAGCAGACATTTTCTGACATATCTTTAGTCTGACACTGCAATGTATTGTGTCATTGCCTAGTGACAGACATCGTTAAATCATCACAGTGCTTTACCAGAGGAATACAAGATGTATGATGCACAAACCAATATTATGAGCCCAGCTATGTACATTCTTGCCCAACAAAGCCAATTGGGAGGTGTTGCTACACCAAGTTGACTGATGACACTGTGTACACAGCCCAGCAACTTGGTGATATAATGGCTGGGATATCCTGCTTGTGTGGTATCTTTCTTAGCTGAGATGTCATATCCTGGTGTGGCTATACCTTTCAACTGTATTTTTTTTGGCAGATTGTCCAGGTGTTTGCCTAGAGGTTTCATCCAGTCTCCATAAACTTGTGTTTTTATGGCAAGTTAGTTGCATATAATTGAAAATTGATGTTACAAAATAATGACAAACATTACTGTTTCAGACTTCATAACCTTCAGACAATTCCCGCTAATCCAAACCCCTCATACTATCAACTTTCTCAGTATGTAAGGGCAATATTTGCAACACATGTCTATCTTTGTGCCTTTGTCCCACTTTTATTTCTGACCTTGTCCAGATATCTTCTGTCAGAGGTTGGGAGGTATGGGTGTGGCACAGAGTGCATTCTACTGTGCAGACATGTGCTTTATATGTGTAGTATATTCAACATAGCACTGTGACTTCCGGGTATGTCAGTAGCAGAGCAGTAGGTCTAGCTGACATGCAAAATAGTTGGCACTGCAGTTATCTGCACATGTCCCTGTCAAAGACAGCACGGTGCCTAGGCCACTACAACACAACACCTGGGAGTAAGTGCTGGCCAGATCCTGACAGTATTAACCACACATGCACATAGCTCATTGACCCCTGCATATTGTGGACATGCAACATGTTTTCATGTGTATTGGGACAGCCCTGGCAATGTGTGCTCTGCTGCTATTTCCTTGCAAATATACATGTTACTGCATTTCTGTGGGCATATGGGGGTGCACACCTGTCAACTGTACACATTTGCATGAACTGTGTTGATATTTGCTTTACATTTTGGTTCCATTTAGCATGCTATTGTGCCCTGTCTTGGGGACTAGCGGCATATCACTAAAGAGCACAAGTCAGATTGTAATGGCATACATTTGAGTTTCAGACTTCTTACCCTTCAGAGCCTTAATACAACTGCAAGACCTGCTGTGTTATCACTGTGTAAATCTGTAGGGGGTAATTCAACATTGTCACCCTTTGTGGGCCTTTGCCAGACATTTCTTTATGGTTTTCTACAGCTAACTTGCTGGATGAGACTGAGAGGTGAGTATGGGACCCCCACATTAACATCCATACCTGTGACCTATGACCCCCCAGTTAGTTGCCCCCCCCCCACATATACTGCAGTGGGATTTGTCAACTTGGGTACTACTGCACAGTGTTGGGAGGCTAGTATTGGGCAGACATTTCCTGGTGTTCCACATAGCTGTCAGTTGTCTGCTGCTATCTCATTAGGCCACCCCAATCCCTTGCATGCATGCAACAATACCATAGATATGCTACCAGAACATACTGATACATTCATTTATTGTTAAGAAGACTGACTTTCCCTGTGCCTGCGGCAG
Source organism: Protopterus annectens (assembly GCF_019279795.1). NCBI lineage: Eukaryota > Metazoa > Chordata > Ceratodontiformes > Protopteridae > Protopterus > Protopterus annectens. The sequence continues at coordinate 709,733,071 of NC_056729.1, forward strand.
TTGTGTGGACAGTGCTTCAGGGGTGCCTATGTCAGATGAATCAGTACACTGCCTATACATGGTAAGTTACAGGTAGTATGATGTGTGTGTCATCCATTTTTACTGTGTGTGCAAGTCAGAAAGAGGTGCCAGTCCCTGGGTGGCTACAGTGTCAGTGTGTGTGCTATGCATTGCCTCTTTGCCAAGGCTTGGCCATACTGGCACACCTCCATCTATTTACAGAAGCTGTCTCATGGGGCTCCTCCTCCAAGTTCCTCTGTGCTTGTGGGACCTTGGCAATGCTGGGGGGCTGTGTGGCCCTTCCCTGTGCTGTTCCTACTGCAGCTGTTTCCATAGGATCATATTGTGTAGCATGGCACATACTACGAACATGTGTGCACATGTGGCTGGAGTGTACTGCAAGCCTCCACCAGATATGTCAAGGCAGTGGAACCGTGACTTGAGCATCCCAAACACATGGTCTGTAATGATCCTGGTTTGTGCGTATGGCCCATTATGGTGTTCTTGAGTGGGTGTGTGTGCATTTCCGATGGGTATCATCATTCACAGCTCAAGTGCATAACTACCATCCTCCACGAGATGGCCATATGGGATGTCCTCCCAGCAAATCCCTGATACAGCTGTGAGGAATGCCAGATATGGGAGTTGTGATAGCTTCCAGGGCTGCCAGCACACACATTCATTACAATGCCCTGGGCATTGCACACGACCTGGCAGTTGATGGAGGGGAAGCCATTGAAGTTTATGAAGACCTCCACCCTGCTCACAGGGTGGTGCTTTGATGTGGATGTGGGTGCAGTCTATGGAACCCAGTACCTCCAGATAGTCTGATACATGGTTTAAGAGATGCATATTGCTGGTCCTCTCCTCACTGGTGCTGAAAAAGTAAATTTGCTCACCGGCATGTGGTAGCATGGCATCCAGGAACTGGTGGAGTTCCCTGGATGCAGATGCCTGTGAGAACCCATGATTTTCCCAATAGGTCTTTGGAAAGTACCTATAGCTAGTATTCTTAAGGCTACACATACCTTAGTATCCATTGTGATGGTATCCCCTCTGTTGGCTCTGGGTCTGAGTTGAGGCTGGCATAGCTCAATTATTTTATGAAGTATGTCTCTGTCTACCCTGTAGCGCTCTACTATCTCCAGATCATGTAGTCCCTGGTAGGATACCCTGGGTCTGAACACTCTTCTCCTCTTCCACAGTCTGGGGCAGTTGTCAGCATTATCTTCCTCACTGCCTTTGGCCTCCAGCACATACTGATGTATCAAAGTGACAGCAGTCCCTAACATTTTGTCAGTTAAAATTCCCCTGGATGTGTACACCGATGGTGCAGAGTTTGGGGGAAAACCAGACTGAAAGGTGTTTGCACAATTTATACTGTTGTGCTGCAGATGCTGCCTGTATGATTGGCTGGCTATGATACATTCCACCTGCTTGCTATTTTATTTGTACTTGATTGCTTTTATTCTGCTATTTCCCTTTTTTTCCCTTCCCATTTCTGGCCCTTTTAAGCCCCGAGGCATGCAGTGCAAACCCGGTTCCCAAATGTAATCAAGTTCTGCTATTTCCTTTTTTTTTTGTTTGCTTGTTTTAGACATGGTGCATGCTGTACAAACCTGTTTAGCTAATGTAAATACTGTGCAGTAGAAATAGCCCTCTCCTGGGCATGAACACACTCTTCATTTCATGGAATGAGTCAATACAGCCTCAGACACACCCCTTGCTAAGCTGTGCTTAGCGAAGCTCAAATGTGAGCTGTGGCACTCCAATGTGCTTGCATCAAGGATGACACACACCCTTTTCATGTCACCTGCTCCTCCTGCTTACACCACTACCTTATAGCTCCTACACATTTAGGTGCAGCCAGAGAATGATCTCCCATTTAGTGATTCAGAAAAGTTTACTCATTTGCATATCCCACTGCCTTAGTCCCTAGTTACACCACTACACCAGAGCCTTCCTCCTCAGCAACTAGTGTTACCTGTTATTGTTTTAATTCTACATGCCATAGACTATAATGACAAAATGCAGATTTCACTTAGAATTGTTTACATTTTCTTTTATTTTCAGCACGGTCCCATTTAAGTGCCACTGCGCTATGCTTATGTGGCAAAAATCAGCCAAAAAAAGTTTTGATTCTCATATTTTTTTAACACTTTTCCATGCAAATAGCCATATAGTTGGCCATTGGCATGCCTAAGGATTATAATACATGCTTTACTTTGAGCTGTCATGCCTCCATTTTGATTTTTGCAGAAATGTATTCGGCTAGTAGCCGAATACATTTCTACACCTCACACTGTTCTTGCACGAATGCCTGCCTGCTTACTGAATCACTAATTTACCTCATTTACATGTTTTTCACCAGCAAATGAGGCAATTAGCATTAATCAGTGGTGTCTGTGCAAGAATAGTGCTAGCAGGCTGGTGCATGCCTCCAGCCTTATTTACTGGATTAATCATCAGCCATGTTCTGTGCAGGAGCTGCTACACTATTCCTGCATGGAGAAAAACACTTATTGAATCCCATGGACTTTGTCTACTGTGAATTATACAATTTGGTTTAAGACCTAGAATGCAAAAAATACTACCACTATAAAAAACAGTCTGTGCTAAATAGTTTACTATTTGTACTTCTTTCATAACCCATATGGTTTCAGAGATATGAACATTTGTTTGAAATGCGAGGACATAATTTGATTTTGTCAAAAGACTTAGGCTCTGCCCATTGGAAGTTACAGTGCAAACTTCCTGAGCTACATTGGAGTGAATGAGTTAAATTAAATATTAAATAAAGGTTGGCTTTATCTAGAACAACTGCATTTTTCTATTGGTTCAGTATTCAAATAATGTTAAGATCCTTGAGAAAAACTCTCTAGAAGACCTGACATTATTTAAAATAAAAGAATGGTTAGCACAAACCAATTATCAAGAGGATGGGAGGGTGGCCTAATGGTTAAGGTGTTTGCCTTACAAACACAAGGCACATGATTTGAATCTCACAGGGTATAAATGGCTCGCAAGGGCAGTTAGCCTAGTACTAACATATGAACCTAAAAAAAAGTAACAACCAAATTAACTATATGAATATTCATCAATTATTTTGTTAGCACTTTCTAAAGGGTCCTTATTGTTTCTGATAGAATCTGCAGTTCTTCATTAAATGTTATATTTGATAGTACATTTTCACTCAAATGACGAAAAAAGTTTATCTTACTCAACTGAATTAAAATGCTAGGAAATCATTTATGAACCATTCAGAATGACTATACTTGGCTGCTGGTTTCTGTACAGTTTTACCAAGGGAATAATTTGCTATTCAGATCTCTCATAGACTTTAATCCCTCTACTTTCTATGTTGCTCTGCCCTCCAGTTTTTATCTCTTAGACTCTTCATCTATCTAAACTAACACCTCCTAATGTTTAATAAGCAACCCTTAATATTCCTCACATCTCAATAATCCACCTCTTTTTCCTTAAACTATCCCCTTAGTGCATCATAAACATCTGCCTACACTTTATTCTGTTATCCTAAGGCCAGACAGGTCTATATCAGAACACTGAAAGTTCATACTTTAGAATGTTCTTACATCGACCCCTATTCAGCAAATGCTGAAAATAGCGAAATGACAGATAACCAATTTTTTTCCTAGGGAAAGAATTTGGTTGTCCGTTTCTGTCGTTTCGCTATTTTCAGTGCTGTGGTAGAAAGTTACTGGTTGGGTTCAGGTAAGTGTGCGATTGGGCGTGGGTTAGGTGAGTTAGGGTTAGGGCATGAGGGAGGTATGTGTGCAATTGTGTGGACGTGAGAGTTAGAGCGGGTTAGGTGAGTTAGGGTTAGGGCGCGGGTGAGGTGAGTGTGCGATAGTGACAGACCTTAGGGTTAGGGTTTGGGTTAAGGTAAGTGGATAGTTAGTGGTGTTTGTACAGATTAGTGTAGGGTTAGCTGTAAGATTTTGGGAGTATGTGTGTGGATTGCTGTTTGTTTGGTGTGCTTGTGTTGTGTCTATGTGTTTTGGAACAGCAAATGTTTTCCCTAGGAAAAATGTTGCTGTTCTGAATGTTCGATGTTGTCAGCGTTCGCTGATTAGGGGTTGATGTAAGAACATTCGAAATTGTGAACTTTCGGTGTTCTGATATAGACCCGGCCAGATGATAATGCATGTTTTATGTATGTATGTATATATATATATATATATATATATATAGATATAGATATATAGATATATAAATAGATATATATATATATTTTCATATATATATATATATATATATATATATATATATATATATATATATATATATATATATATATATATATGTTTGTCTCTTCTGCCAACCTCTAAATATTTGGCTAGCAATTATAACTATTTACTATCCACAGAGATCCTTCAGTAAACTGTACAGATATCCTAAGGCCAGATTACACATGTATTATATGTATATATGTTTGACTTCCTCTGATAATGCGGCAATTTGATTTCTATTGTCTCTTTTCATGTAATGGTAATAATTTCCTATGTATATTGCTGTTTTTAGGGTCTATATCAAAATCACGAAAGAGGGAAACCGTGAATACAAATGTGTCGACACGTAAAGAGCAAACTACCATAAGAGTGAACCACCTAGTGAGCGAAAACCAAAACATTGAATGGATTTCCCTAACCAACAGCACCATGCAGGTATACCTAAACTAAGTACAAAAAAGTAACAAAACACACTTTTGCAGGGGCAAGCCCTCCTGCACTCCTCCACACACCCTACTTAAATATGCCAACTCTGAGATTGCACTACACTGGGAGAAATGGCCAAATGAATCCATTCAATGTTTTGCCTTTCTCTCAATAGGTGGTTCGCTCTTATGGTAGTTCGCTCTTTACGTGTCAAAGTATTTGTATTCGCAGTTTCCATCTTTCGTGATTTTGATATAGACCCCTGTTTTTACTGTTGCAGCTTTTTCTCCCTGGGCCTCTGCTGTAAACAGGTTCTTTTGACTCAAATGGACCACCCAAGTAAATTAATGTCAAATAACTACATAAATAAATAAATAAATAAACAAACAAACAAACAAACAAACAAATAAATAAATAAATAAAATTACAATACCAAAAAAATGGCTGCAGATTAGTATAAAGACATGCTAGGTTTACAATAGTAAAATGTTACAACATGATTTACTGTTCCTCTATAAAGAAAGTGCAAAATTAGAACAGTATGTGTGCATTCAGTTTACATCTAATACAAGCTAATGTTCTGAAAAATAAAGCAAAACTAAATCCTTTCTAGCATATCAAAATTGAAACAAGTGAGGAGGTCATTGAAAAACCAATCAGTAAAAGCAAAATGAAAACTCCAGCAAAGCTAGGACTTCCACTGAGTGACCTCCCAAACCTATTGTATCAGAGGCACATGGGATTTATGCAAATGCTCCTTATGAACATCATGTGTTTCAGCTAATTGGCGATTCTGAATGCTCATAACTTGTTTCATTTTGTTGGACAATTTCAGGCCAATAAAGCCAAACCCCACTAGCTGTGGATATGCATATTTTGGCCTTGTTATGACCTCATCAGCATAGCACAGTGTTTGACTAAGCATTAGAAACACAGGACTATTATACCCAGCTGATGTCCATTATCATTAAAATAACTGCAAAAATATCCCAAACAACAAACTAAAACAACAAGTGAGAAGGTCAATGAAAAACCAATCAGTAAAAACAAAATGAAAACTCCAGAAAAGCTAGAACTTCAACTGAGTGACCTCCCAACCCTCTTGTATCAGAAGCACATGGGATTTATGCAAGTGATCCTTATGAACATCAGGTGTTTCAGCTAATTGGCGATTCTGAATGCCCATGACATGTCTTATAATTTTAATGGACAATTTCAGGCCAATAAAGCCAAATCCCATTAGCTGTGGATATACATATTTCAGCCTTGCTATGACTGCCACAGTAGATGCAGAGTGTTTCACTAAGCATTAGAAACACAGGGCTATTATACCCAGCTGATGTCCATTATCAATAGGGTCACTGCAAAAATATCCCAAACAACAAACTAAAACAACGAGTGAGAAGGTCACTGAAAATCCAATCAGTAAAAACAAAATGAAAACTCCAGCAAAGCTAGACCTTCCACTGAGTGACTTCTCAAACCTCTTGTATCAGAGGCACATGGGATTTATGCAAATGATCCTTAGGAACATCAGGTGTTTCAGCTAATTGGTGATTCTGAATGCCCATGACTTGTTTTGTCATTTTAATGGACAATTTCAGGCCAATAAAACCAAACCCCGCTAGCTGTGGATGTGCATATTTTGGCCTTGTTATGACCTCATCAGCACAGCACAAGCAGAATGTTTGACTAAGCATTAGAAACACAGGGCTGTTATACCCAGCCCTAGTGAGGTTTGGCTTTATTGGCTTGAAATTGTCCATTAAAACGAAACAATAAAATAAAAAGATAATGTTGATACAAATTGAATATACAAAGGCAAAGGCACATGTAGTTAATCAAATAATAGAAAATAAGGTAACTGAAAAGATACTTAGAAAAATAACTCTAATATTACTTGACTAACCTGTCTGACTCACAGGGAAAACTGAAGCCTAACTGCTAAGTTATGAGAATACTATGCAGACAGATGCAGCCCATCAGATTGGCATAGATGTTTCCACAGCATGGTCTACTAGCAGGGTTTACTTTAAACTACTATGAGTTGTTTTTCCACAAGAACCACAAGTAATTCATTCATTTTTTTCTCAATTACAGAAGACCCATCAGAGAGTAAACAGAGAATCTCATATATTACTGTTTTAGAATCTTATCTCTGGATTTCCTAACTGACCCAGTTTATGACTTTCCTCTAATTAAAAGCAAGAAATCAGTGCTTTCTTGGGTCAGACACATATTTTTTACTTTGTTACATAATTTCTAGATTCCAACAAAATAAATTAAGAGACCTCAAATATATTTCCTCTATACTACATAAAAGAATAAATATACTTGTTTCTGTCGCTGTAAAGATATCTTATAAATGTTATTTCATTCTGCAGTTTTTTTTCAGATTTTACAAAGTTTAAGTATATTTTATAAATACTATACTGTAGTCCAAATTAAAAGAAGTAGAAAAAAAATGAAGGCATCACGTTTGCTGCTGAGGAATGCTTCAACACCACCATGTCACAGGCATGGATATTCGTTGAATGAGTGAGTATATGGCTTGCACAAAGTCTGTTTCCATTAGCTGGATAAGAGTGAGGTGCTTTTCACTGTGACCCTGCTACTGCATGCATGAAGTTCACAGCCTGCTGCATTCTGCAAAAAAACAGCTTACATTGGACTGGAATGTAACTCCCACAGCCATTGATTGTCAGTAGTAGTGCAGCTCCCTCTATAATGCCTCCCACTAGTGAGGCTACTGATGGTGCCCAGCTAATGGCAGCAGCATGGCAACCACTCTGGAAAGTGTGGGCAAGGTATATGGCTGTCTAGGCAAAGAGGTGGTGTCTAGTCATAAACATGGGCCATGACATTCAGTTAGTAACTGTAAGCAAAAACAGTTCCACGTATAATACTAAGATGTATGCAGTGTTACTTGGGGGGTATGCTGTGCAGTGCATAATCAGCTTACACTGTACATCAGACTTTTTTATTTTCAGCAAAAAATATGTCACTTTGTCACTTTTAAGGAAACTACATGCATCAACGTTTGTACAGTGTTGACTGTTAAATGGCACAAATGTTAACTATACTGACAGGAGCTGAGTGTGAAGAAGCAGCTGGTATAACACATTGTTATGGTTGCATTGTTCATGCACTGTCAGGACCAGGCTGTGCTGAATGTTAGCTGTCACAAAGTTAGTGTGTTGTGATTTTTTTTTTGTCTTGGAATTTCGTCTAGACATGTTTTCCCATTCAGGGAGGAGGTGCTACAGTAGCCTTCAGTGTAAGCCAACTGCTGGGTGAGTACTGATGTCCTGGGTGAGTACTTATGTCCTGGGTGAGTACTGATGTCCTATTTCATATTTTAAGTGCTATTTATACTTGTAAGGTGTCATACACAATGTCCCAAAAGGACAGTGTGGGTGATGGTACCATAAATCATGAGCAAGTACTGGATTGTGACCTTGATGCTGACTCACTGCAATGATGAGAACTACTAGATGCAGGGGAACCCAGTTATTCTGTGAGAACCAGACTTTGACTGAAACATCCTTACACATGCTGTCTGACAAGGCCTGGCTAGCTTCTTCATTTGTTAATCCACTGGAACTCCTGCAGTCCTTTCTTGTGGTGCAAATGGTGTATGGGCTACTCATCCATTATGTATGGTGACGGTTGTCAGGCCACATTCACCGGTGTTTCCAATGTACATCTGGTAAGTCTTTATGAGTATGCTCATGGGAGCTAACATGGAGGCCATGTGTATAATCATACTGCACATAACAATCATCATGGCATTATCCCTGGCATCAACTATTCCCACATATTGGAGGAAGTCCTCATGTATGCCCTCCATTACTCTAACCATCTCTACAAAACATTTAGTGTCAGTAGCTTGTGCATGAACTATGCCACAGCATGGTTCATCTACTGCTTGGCAGCCAAGGACTTGCATGTCTCTGATATTAAATGTGAACTATACCATTACCTGGAACCACCATGAACAGGTGTGACAGTAGGTACTGATACCTTTGAAAGGGTAGCCCTTCAACAAGAGGTTCGGACTGTGCACCAAAAGCAGGTGTTGGGCTGTGTGGTATTCCTCCTCCTCCAAGGCAATGGCATCTCCTCATTCTTTTGAGTATATGAGCCTGTGCCACTTCCAAATGAGCCATCGACCTGCTGTGGTGTGGAATAACCTGCCAAAAATCTTTTTAAATGCATTATACTGAAACATTCTGAGCAGGAAAAATGACAATAACAGCAAAGAAAATAGTGCAATGCAGAACTAGTACAAATACGTAGACAGCTGTGCACCATATTGAAATGGATACACCCAACACTGATTCACGCATTGCAAAAGAAAAAAATGAATAGTAAGAAAAGGAAAGAACACTTTGTGACTGCGTGGTTCTGTCTTCAGGCTGTGTCATGAACATGAGAGTTATGCCATCATTGTTGACAGCCATACTACTTTCAATATCAGCCTGCTGACGTACGGCACAGGATGAGTTGGATTGTGGTCCTGACCCTGTGAAGTTACTAGAGATGGATGACTTCCCGAAGGGTACTATTATGCATTTCTTGACATTCAGTTTTAGTCTATGGCTCTGATACCAGTTATTGGTCTGTGTCATTCCTTCCTGGAGAACATTTATGTTGGTGAGGGTTTATATGCCTGCTCCTAATTTGCAAACATCTACAAATTAAGTCAGCCTATGGCCACTGACTTTGGCCTTGACTTCAGAGAAGTAAATACCAAAAAGAAGTGGTCAAAGGGGCCAGTCGCCGAGGGACTCCGCTTGTGAGTGGCCTCTTTGTAAACCAATTCTAACTTCCTGGGTCCTGTCTGTGAGCAAGCTGGCTATCCACAGTGTGAAATTAGGGCTTGTACCTAACCTCTTGAGTTTGACAACAATACCTGAGTGAGGTATTGTGTCATATACCTTGGCCAGCTCAAGGCAGGCAGTGTGAACCGTTTTGCCCTCATATTGTACATGTCATTGCAGTAAGTATTATTCATTTAATGCTGGTTCAAATCTGCAAAACTGCTGTGGGCATTTCATCACAGACTCAATATTTTACAAAATTAGAACCATTTATACACATTTTGTTAATTTATATATAGGCTCGGGGCTGCTTTTCACTGATTGCTATTGTGTATATATGAATCACCGTACAGACTATGAATAATATTTTTATTATAAATTATCTCAACTAGGGTACACAGATATTATTTTATAATATTACTGTAAAAGTATATTTATTAAAGTAGTAATTTATGTAAGGGGAAGTGTGTGGTAGTATGGAAAAACAAACCATATAAAGGTTTGAAAGGTAAGGGTCGATTTTAGACCCCCTATGCAGTTTATATTGATCACAGTCTGAGTCTTTTTAAAGTGTGAATGAAAGATTTCTTCCAGTGGGAAAATGTGTCATGCAAAGAATAATGCCTTCTGGAGACCATATACAAAGCTGTTAGCTCATCAGATACATGGAGCTGAGAATGAAGTATTAGGTAAGCTGTCTTTATGTGCTGCAGCTGCAGAAAACAGAGCTTTAGCACCACCCAACTGCATTAGCACACAATGGCACAGAAGAGCACACCAGTGCATCCTATTAAGTGAATCCAACAATGAAATAAAACAGCTGTGGTAACAGACTGTGGCAGTTAGCAGGAGAGAGTCACAGTTCTACATCCACTGTTCAGAGCAAACTGAATGATTTGGCGCTGACTCAGACGACAATCCCATCATAGGCAGTAAAATACGACATTTTGAACTTCACTGAATGATAAAGCATATCATTCTTAGAGTCGCTTCCCACTCTTCCCCATCACCAGCTAACTTGCAGTTTATCACATGATCAGCGATTTGTCATGCTTAACATTGCCAGCTCTGATAACTTTGCTGACAAACTATGGAATTCTGCCGCAGGTGAATACTCCCAACTGACGTCTTTCTTCGATGTATCTAGCATTTGTGTACTTGCCTATGGATGCAGTTGCAAGAAAGGTTAAAGCATTCCTACTTTCTTTATTTATAACGCCCTTCATCTTTCTGCGTTAATTGGTGAGTTATTTTATTAAATAATTTATATTTACTAAAAATCGTTATTGTCCCGCATATATTAACTACTTTTGTTGCCACTACACTTTTGTTTTCAGTCATTCGATCTCATATTAGTGTACAAGAAGGTAACAGAATTGCTCTTATGAGTAATAATAACTTACCTGTATATTACGATGCAATATACTTGATATAGCCACCTGCATATCTGCCTGTCACCAGTTACACTTTTGCATCATAGTATGTAGAAATAGGTATGTCTCTTCCTCCCTCCCTTTCTCTCTCTCACACGCACAATGTGACTAGTTAACACAGGTACTAGTATTTCATGCCACTGATGGATCCATCAATAATCTTTCACATACTCACTGTGAAGGCACACCGTTCAGTAAACATGACAACTTAAAAAGGGAAAGCATTGCTTTCTACATAGAATATGTACCGTCTTGCACTTTGAAGTCTGCTTATTCGTGAAATGTGCCCTTCACTGTAAGTTCAGAAGTAAATTACACTTTCTATGAGCAGCGCAGTACGTCTCTCCCTTTCTCTCTTAGACACACACACGTACGCACACCCGCACGCCCACATGTAATCAAAGGCGCACGTTGTTCAGACTTAAACCTATTGCAATAAACCAAACACGACAACCTTTAGTGGGCGCAGTCCTCCCTTCCTCTAAAATCATTCGGGAGGTACTGCCTGCTATTATGGCTTTCGAGATCCGCTCACCCACGGTGCTCTGGGGCAGGAAACTATTTTACCGCCTTTTGGGAGAAGAATATAAGCTGTGATCTGTCCTTACATGTTACGATAATGCCCAGCAGAAAGCGTATCAAAAGCAAACTGATCAAATCTTGCAGCAGGTGTAAGGATTGGCTGTTTTTACAGTTCGCTAACTGAAACCGCATAGATGATAGCATTTGTCTTCAACTGGACCACGTTCTTTCGGCTGCTTTAGTTGTTGGTTTTCTGGTGACTCTGAATATGCTGTTTTAAATAGTTGGACTCTTAGAATACTGTTTGACGGCGATTGTTCTGTGTACATTTGATGTGAACCCAAGATAGGATGGAAGTGGTCACGATACGAGTTATTTGTTTCCTTAATATTCGGTAGCTTAAATACTCAGTGCTCGGTGGTATTCAGGAGTATGGTAAGTCAAATTATTATTTTTCTTTCAGTTTTAGACCTGTTGCTGTTCTACAGACAGGTCATTATTGGTCCGGATTTTGTTTTTAAACACAGAACAATGATACTCGTGGACTTCAGTTTAATGGCTTTCCAGGGAGCTGTCCAAGTGCTGAATTTCAGACGTTTCAAGCACTTCTCTAATTCCCTATCCACATACCCAAGTACGCAATTTAAATAATTAGTTTTGTTTCCCTACCCATGCATTTTAAACGCTTTCAAGGGGTACTAGATTGATAAGATACACTAAATAAACATTTTAAAATGTGCCGTCTTAGTTTCAACACCCTTATACGATTTTTGAATTGGTTATAGGACTGTGATTCAACACAAATATCACAGAACATTGGCTTTGCTGAACCAGATCTGCTAAGCTGGTGTAGCGAAGGTGGAGCAGTGGCGCATTGTGCATCTTATGATTTTTTTTATAAATGTTTAAACACTGAGACTTTGTGATGTTTAGGGTGCGGTGGCCAGTGAGGTTTTAAAAAGCAGTAACCACAACCTAGAAAGAACAATCTCCTCCCCACCCCCCTCACAGCTTTTTTGATGTCAGGTTGAGTATTTGGGTAATCGCTTGTACTAGTAAGCGTGTGTACTAGGGGAGGTTAAACCTCAAAACGGTACACCTTTTGCTTAGAAAGGAATTCAATTAACGTACGGTATATTTGCAGGGCCTTTGCAAGAACATTCTCTATTTGAGGATGTTTCAATGCTCATAAGACACATCTGTTTTCTCTGTGTCATCCTCGTCTTTTTTTTTGTACTTTTTAGGAAACTTTTTTGCTTTTATTAGAGTTGTCAGTTCACATTCAAACATAATAATTGAAATAGAACCCTGACAATATACATTACTACCCAGATACTACCATCGCATGATGCAAAACGTTCAGCATATCTATCGTCAGCTGAATGTTTGATACAGTTTGCGCGAAGTGGGGACATGTGTGACCAGTCCACTGACCAAATCTGAAACCAGAATCAGGCTACACAGTGGCATCAGCAAAGTGCTGCAAGGACTGTTTGTTACTGTCCATCTTTAATAATGATGTTTTGGCTTGACAGTATTTTTCCATGTAATGTACTCCGTACTGTTTTAACAGTTGAGAAGTGTAAGTCGTTTATTGATTTCTTTCATCTCTCATGCCGTTTGGCAGAAGGCATATTGACATTAAAGGTTGATACTGGAGTTTGACCTAATTCGTTTCCTTCTTAAATGGAATGTGGCTATAAATTTTGTCTCAGGGTTACTGAAGCTTCTTTTTACAGAAACTCTGAGTGTTTGCATGTGTATAAAATTAATCTCTTCCTAAATCGACTCAGCTCTTCTACTATATGTTACGACACTTTAGTACGTGGTAACACAATAGCTCAAAAATAAACCTTTATTTTGACATATTTACTTTCACTTGTGTTCTGCGGTATCTGAAAGTTAATTAAACATTGCCTGTGTTTGAACTCCAGTTTGCAGAACTGTGAAAAGTGTGTTTTATTTTAAATCAAAAAGTTCATTAGAAATACTCTTCAGTTTGTATGGGGCATGGCGTTTTGTTATTAATGCCTACAATGTCTTGAACTGCGTTATTGGTTGCATTTATCTTCCTATTTCATACATCTCAACTGTCCAGATTTTCACAGAATGCCCAGACTTTTGCCTCAGGGTTTTCTAGAAAATCATTGAGGATCGTATTCTCTAAATACCGACATGCATTTGAGTTTCAGACTTTATATCCTTCAGAAAACGCATGCTAACACAAAACATTTTTCTAGCTACTTTCTAAGTTTATAAGAGTAATAGTTAAAATGTCTCCCTATTTTGGGACGTTACCCCCCCCCCCCCCCCCCATTATGTTTGTCTTTGTCTAGATTTCTTGTGCTACGAGGTTGAGAAGTATGCTATTTAGTTGTACTGTTTCTTATGTGGAAAATGTGTTAATTTGAAAACTGAAAATGCCTCCAGGAATGTAATTACATTGTTGCCTTTCTGTGTTTCCTTCTCCAGAATTTCTTACTTCGGAAAATGGGACGCACTGAAGAAGAACCATCAGAAAACAGCACAGAGGAAGTATCAGCAGAAATGAATGCCAACGGCTGGATAATGATGGTCACCACCCCAGTTAATGATCATGGTCCCCCACGTCTAATTGACAGCACAAAACTGCTTAGGGTACAGATAGTGCTCATTGTGGCCTATTGCACTATAATCCTGCTCGGTGTTATTGGCAATTCCTTGGTCATTTACGTTGTAATTAAGTTCAAAACTTTGCGAACTGTTACCAACTTTTTCATAGCCAATCTTGCACTGGCTGATTTGCTGGTGAATACCCTGTGTCTGCCTTTCACTTTAGTTTACACATTAATGGACCAATGGAAGTTTGGAATGCCCCTATGTTACCTTGTTCCCTATGCTCAGGGTCTGGCAGTTCACGTATCTACAGTGACACTAACCGTCATTGCACTGGACAGACATCGATGCATAGTTTATCATCTGGAAAGCAGAATATCTAACACTGGAAGTTTGATTATTATAGGCGTTACTTGGGGAATAAGTGCAATTTTGGCGAGCCCTTTAGCAATGTTTCGAGAATATTCGCTAGTGGAGTTTTCCCATGATTATAAAATACAGGTTTGTTCAGAAAAGTGGCCAAATGGACACGCTAGCACTATTTACAGTATTTCAATGCTGCTCATGCAGTACATTTTACCATTAACAGTTATATCATACGCCTACATCAGAATTTGGACAAAACTAAGGAATCATGTTAGCCCCGGGGGAGATAGTGATCACCGCCATAACAGACGGCGCAAAACCACAAAAATGTTAGTGGCTGTGGTAACGGTCTTTGCACTTTGCTGGCTTCCATTTCACGCTTTTCAGCTTGCCAGTGACATAGACAGCGAGGTTTTAAACCTAAAGGAGTATAAACTGATATACACTGTATTCCATGTAGCAGCTATGTGCTCCACCTTTGCTAATCCTTTACTTTATGGATGGATGAACGGCAACTACAGAGCAGCATTTATTGCTGCATTCAGATGTGAACAAAGACCAGATTCTATCCATCCTGAAGTTTCAGTGAAAATAAAATCTAAGACAGTCGTTAATATCAAAGACACTAACGCAGATGTCTCCACACACAGTTCAGTTATGCATCCTACTAATGTTTGAAACACTTAAAAGTACAGGGTATTCGGCGGTGCAATGGAGAACTGAGGACAGCTCACCAATTAATTTGGTAGGTAGGAACATAGGGTCAGCCCCTCAGTGCAAGCATTATCAGCGGAATTAATCATAATCGATACCACAACTATGGCAGTGAAGAATGGCTGTAGAAGCAAGGGATTCCTGGGGGAGGCTTAAACATTGCGGTAGTAACAACACACAAGTAAGGTTTATGCCAGGAGATGTGGTGGCTTGCATAAAAGCTGCATGTTAGTAACCAGTATATTTTATTGCTTTGCCAAAAACAAAAGAAAAATCGATCAGCTTTGCTTTTATGAGCGAGTTTGAACTTTAACGAGAATGCAAAGAACTAATAAAACACTTACGTTGTGGTAAGCAGATATTACTCCTGCACTCCATACATTTGTATGCTATCAAGAGGTTTCTGATGTGGTCCAAAGGACAAAATGTGCAGCAGGATAACCTTATACATACTATCAAAAAGGCGAGCGATTTGTGTATTTAAGGCATACAGTTACGGGCCGGCTTTAGCAACTTTTTTTTTGCAGTTTAGTAGTGATTGCATTCACTCCATCCCCAATAGAGCAACATCAGCTATTTTTCGAGTGGTGGCAACTGAAAAGTAACATGGCACTACAAAAAGTGGACCACAAGAGGTCGTTTTCATTTTTGTAATGTTTAGGAAAGTAAAACTTTGTTAGCTTGTTTATAACAGATTGAACGTGCAGATGTTTTTTTTTTTTCTTTTTTTTATTTAGTGGCTCAAAAAGAAAGAACGATGCCCATTAAACACAGTCATTTGTAAACTTTCCATAGCACCACAAGAACACCTTTTTATCATGGTTGATACAATTTACTTGCGCAAAATTATGTCTGTATTGTAAGGTAAACACCTTAACCATTAGCCAACCTCCCACCTTGTGTTTAGGGGACTTGAATTAGGTGCAAGTAATTGAAGCAGTCTGTGCTGCAGATGGGTTAATGGGATGGTCCACAGCTGCACTATGATATCACCGTAACTAATTTAAGTAATAAAATAGCTTGCAAAGCAAATCTTACTACACACATCACTTACATTTTTTTTTTCTTTAAGAAGAACAAACTGTGCTACCTATATTTTAATTTCTAAAAATATTACCCCCATGGTAAATAGATCACAACACCTGGTTTAAATGTCTAGGGTAGATGGATGCTGTTTACACTAGTGACATGCTGAGTGTACTGGTTAGATCAAAAAGTGAGTTATGTAACTAATAAAATAATGTTAAAAAATCCATAAATATTAAGACTTGAGAACAGTTAACTGGAAAGTTCTAAAGGGATACGTCACATAACTGTACAAATAAAAACATTGCTGCTGAAAATGCAGTCAGTTTTTGCATGGCTTTGCACTTTGAAGAGAGAAGGATGATGGTGGTGAAGAAGGGGAAGGGGGACAGATAAATGAGTTTACATAAAACGGACCTGTTCACCATTAGTACAAAACCAATGCTTATGCAATATTAAATTAGACATGCATGTAATTATTTAAATGCATGTATGCACATGCTACAATTATTTGCCATATGATTACCTAATGCTGAAGATAAGATAACTGTATGCTTACACCCCTATATAAGTTTATTAAGATTGTAATAACGTGTTGCATGTTTATGTGTACTCCGGTACAACTTATTACTCTTTCGTTCATGTGGTCATGTTTTCTACTGATCTTTAATCTTTGAGCAGTATCATCTTTAGGAGAAAATTTGAATACTAGAATTTTGCAGTACATCATCTTGGGAGTAACATAAACTGATTGCATTTCACTCAGTACTGAAAAGTTAGCAATATTTGTGTATTCACATGGTAGCTTGCAGTG
>NC_056729.1:709755039-709865039 GCF_019279795.1 Protopterus annectens
CCCCATACACATATTATTGAGAAAAATAGATAAATTGGGAACTCCTACCTTGTTCATTGGATTGCAAATTAGATATCCAATAGATCCCAGGATTTGAAAGTTGCTGTTATATTCTCTGAATCTAAAATTGTAACTAGTGTGGTATCTCAGATACAGTGCTGCATCTCTCCTCTCCTCTTTGGCTTTATTTTACAGACATCATAGCCAGTAAATCAGAAGTGTGCTTGATCATGTTTTCTGGTGATTGAATGCTAGGAACTGTTATCTGTTCATCCAATGACAGAAAACACCTCTAGGAAGGGCTGGAATATGTACTTCCCTGATGTACCAAAAATAGTTTGAAGATAAATTCAATAAGGTGCAGCATAGTGTTCAGCAATAAAAGTTGTTCTCACCTCTTAAATTATAAATGTAACTCTTGTTCAGACAAAAATATTTAGAAGAGACCTGGGTGCTTAAATTTACAGGTTCTTCTTATTACATTTCCACCACAGTTAGGAAATTCTTCTGTCTGGCCCAATTAATTTAGAAGGGAATATCTTCATGATCCAAAGAAGTCATCATACTGCTATATCTTCCCTTATCAGAACACTCATTGAATGCAATGTCCCCTATGGTATGTGCACATCCAAACATATCAATCTACTGGAAACGTCCCAAAGATTTTTAACCAAAAAAAAAAGAAATGAAAGACCTTAAATTGTTCATATATCTCCAGAGATTAGCAAAACTCGCCCTATATTCAGTAACTTACCAGCTTCTACAAGATGACCTATCACCTTTCAAGTCTTGAAAGACCCAGTCTTACTTGACCTCCATTTTCTTTATAAAGCCAGTAACTCTGCAAATATCAACACCTGGAAACTAAATCTATACCAACAATAAACAAGACATGCTGGAGGCATAGGTTCCTAGCAATGTGGAATAAACTACCACTGTTGGTCAAAGCACTCCTTGGCTACCTTTAATGCTAGTTTTGATGACTAGATGGGTAGAGACACATTTATCTCATGATTATCATATACTGATGTGCTTGATTGGAGAGGTGAGCACTATTAAGTAACTACTCAAAAAGACTGGTGAGAATGTTTGTATCTACTTAACGGTGTGTGTGGAAAGGTATCATATGGTCCCTGTCATCACCTGCCTATAATTATTCCTATGCTACTATGTAGCTGTCTGTTTAACAGATAGATATATGGCTGTATGACAATATTTCTTTAGGATTAGCTATTGATGGTCTGAAAGAGTGAAATAAAGTCATATGTTAAGAGAGGAATTGCATGGTTAATAGTAAACCCCACAGTACTTAAATAACAAATTTATTTTGTTGTGTGGTATAAACTAGAATACATTTCAAATTTGCTTACACATAAGAGACCTACATTAATCATGCATATCATGTAAACTCCATTCAACTACAATACTTGTCTTTTTTTTTGTACAGCTATGACACTTCCAAATGAAGTTTTGTAATTCAGATTTAATATACTCAACAAGCCAACAGTCTTACAGGTTGCAATAATTTTGCACATAAGGGTATTTCTACATGGGTCCCTATTAAATTATTGAATGTTTCAAAGTTCGAATGTCATATGGTCGACACCATATGATCGAACTTTGAAAAGTTAGATGTGAAAGGCAACGGCTCCGTATGAGCAGAATGGGAAAATTTCCCTTTTATGCACTGAACTGTGGTCTCAGAGTTGGTATATTTAAGTAGGAGGTGTGGGGGGGGCACAGCTCCCCACATGGGGGATGCAGGGGGGCTTGCTCCCCTGCTCAGAGTAGTAAGGTAGTAATAAATAAAACATAATGTCTGAGGCTATAGCAGCTTGTAGTAGGCTACACTTTATTAAAAATCATCTTTGTAAATACTGAAACCTTATTTGTTAAAGCAGGGTGTAAATCTAAATATAACATAACATAAAGCTTGATTTAAGACAAGAATGGCCAACACAGGCAAACTAAATCACTTTACTTTAGAAATCTCACAAAAGAAATTGTGCTATCAACATTTTCAGGGTTCTTTCTGATGCTGACAAACTCAAAACCCAAAGGATCATTCAACTATATTTGGAGTTGCCACTTCACCAATCACATTTCCACAGGGATCAGCACAATAGGGATTTATATGTGCTGCTATAAGCCCAGCAACTAGTGTAACATGACACAGGTTACGATCATAGGGTCATAGGAGGTTACTAGGCTAATGGCCCTGGGGCCCTTACAAGCCTAGGCAAGAGTTTATTCCTCAAAAAATAAACTTCAGTCAGCACCTCTTGCCCCTGTCAGTGACGGTTGCAGGTGTAACCCCTGGGCCAAATTTGTTGTTTCTCATCCACTCATCAAGGTTGTGCTTGAAGAGGGTCAGCGAGGTACTCTCTTTGATATGTATGGGAAGTCTATTCCAGAGACGGAGCAGCCTCTGGGAGACAAACCTGTGCCTGCAGCAGGTTTTTTTGAGGTTGCATTTAGATTTAGGTCTTTTGCACAGGTAATGGGTGAGGAGTTAGACTACAGATATGGAGCATCTCTAGTAGGGCATGGTTCAAGCAGTGATAGTGATTTGAGCTTGTTTGCATAGGGCAGCTGTTGGAAGCAATGGATTCTCTTTATTAGGTATTTTTGTGGCCTTTCCAGTTGGTGCAGGTATTTGGAGAGGTACATATCAAACGGGGTTTTATGCTCAATTATTGGCCTAATGAGGGAGGAGTATAGAGAGGTAATAACCTCCTTTTTTCTGGATGCAATACCTTTACTTATGAGATGAACCAAGTAAAAGGCGTTTCTGACCACTGCTGCTACATGATGGTCGAATGTGAGATTGTTGTCAATCTGAATACCTAGGTCTGTCACTGCAGGTTATCTGGTTAGGGGGTTGCCATTGATGTGGTAATCAGCTTTTGCTAAGTGGTATGATAGTACTTTTTTTGCATTTAACTTAAGGCCATGACTTTGGCACCAGTCATTTGTTGCTGTGAGACCCTCTTGTAGTATGTTAACATCATTTGGGGAGGCAATGACAGCACCCAACTTGCAGTCACCCACAAACCTGGTCAGCTACAGGCCTTTTGTCTTTGCCTGAACCTCTGAGAGGTAGATGCCAAACAGTAGGGGTCTCAGGATAGATCTCTGGGGAACACCACTAGTGACAGGTCTGCTGTCGGAGTTGGAGGCACCTGTGTTGACCTTGTGAATCCTATCAGTGAGCCAGTTGACCACCCACCTGATGAGATAGGGATTTATGCCAAGTTGTGTTAGCTTTTTGATGATGCCTGAGTGGTAGAGTGTGTCAAAGACCTTAGCCAAGTCAAGGTAAGCTGTGTGAAGTGATTTTCCCTCATCCAGGACCTTGTGACAGTCTCAAAGAAGTCAACCAAATTCAACTGCCAAGATCTACCCTTGACAAATCCGAACTGGGTGGGTTCAAGTGCTTGGAGATTGCTTATGTCCTTGTTTATGAGATCCATAATAATATGCTTCATGGCTTTACAGATCAGACTTGTCAAATTAATGGGGAAAGGGTTTCCAGGGTTAGTAGTGGCACCACCTTTGCGCAAAGGGATGACAATGGCATTTCTCCACTCTGCTGGAATGAAGCCTGCACTTAGGCTGTGGTTGAATAGGATGCTCAATAGCAAAGCTAGTTCTTGCTGGAGATGGTGCAGAATCCAGCCTGGGATACTACTGGTCTCATGGAAGCTGTGTTGTTTGCCTTAGATAGGGCCTTTAACACTTGATCTAGGAGATGTGTGGTGCAGAACAACTATCAGGGATGTCAAATGGGCCTTTGGGGGGATAGGGGTGAAGTTTGCACTGAATCTATCTCCTAGCAGGTTAGCTAAGTCAACAGGATCAGTGTAAGTGGTACCGTTAAGTACTAATTCGGAATAAACCTGGGCTTTGCAATGGAGGTTCCTGACATAACTGAAGAAGGCTTTGTGGTTTTCCTTTGTTTCGGAGTTTATTTTCAATTCATAATTGGCTTTGAAGATTTTCACTAGTTGTCTAATTTGCTTGTTGAGGCTTTAGAGGGAGATTTTCCAATTTGGAATTTGTTCCTTTTTACCCTTAGACAACAGATTCTTTCTTTTGTTGTAAAGCCTGTTTATAAAGGATCAGCCAGACAGGTTTGTGTTTCCTTGAGGAGCAGCTTTTAGTTCTGTTGGGTATGACTGAGTCCATGCAGTTGTACAGGTGCTTGTATACTGCATTGGCATATTGTTTAGCATAATTGTTTGCATTCTCTTAGGGGGGGGGATGGTATTGTGAAGCTATTGATACCCTTTCTTAGGAAATTGCAGTCAGCTTTTGAGAAGTTTTTTAGCCTGGTTACAGCTGTGGGGGGGGGGGGGCTATGATAGAAACTTGAATGAGACAGGCCGATGATCTGGTCTCACCAGGGAAGAACATATTGTGGGAGTGGTGCAGTGGTTGCCCGTGTTGGTGAGAAACTAGACCAGAATGTTATCTCCACTTGTGGGGGATGAATCGAGCTGGTCTACTGCATTAGAACTGATGAAGTCAAGGAATCATTGGGTGAGTGATTTAGTGCAGGAATAGTTCACCCAGTCTATGGTGGGGTAGTTGATGTTACCAAGGATCAGGGTGTTAGGGGGTTCCTTGATGGAGTCAAGTAGGTTAAGGTAGGAGGTACCAAACAAAATGAATCCACTTAGCCTTGCCAAAGTCCTGCGAATCCAAAATAAGCAAAACAGAAGAAAAGATGGCAGGACACTGCTGCTGCTCAATAAAACCTTTAATAAAAACTTTAAAACAAGTAAACGAAGTAATCCAAATGCAGACAAAATGAAAAAAGGTTAGCGCTTTTGGGTTACACCCTTCATCAGACAACAAACACTGCATGCACATTCTTTTAAAAGGAGTCACAACCAATAAAAACCTTATAGGTCAATGAAACACACGCCTCTTCAGGAGTGTGGGTTTTAAAGGAATAACATCATTTAAACCTGGGGTAGGTGTGCCATTAAGTCTATAATCCATTTAGTTTCATCCAAGGCAGTCTGCAGCCTGACATCCCGATTGTTCATTCTAATGTTAACTATCACTCTAAATGAAAAGCTATGTGTTGGATGTATGCATATATGCCTGTACAAGGCGTTGCTGTCATCCCTATTCCTTATACTTCCTAAATGTTATAGGATTCTCACCTAAACATATTTGTGGTCATGCCCACATAGAAACTGGGGCATTTTGTGCATTCAGCCAAATAGACCACATTTGAGGTCCTGCAAGTGGCTCTACCCTTAAAACAACATTCTTCCCGGTGGTTCTATGTATGAAGTTAACCTCTTTATTGATAAAGCTGCAAGCTTTACATTACCACATGGAAGTGTACCTGCCCTGCTCTTAAATGGCCTGCTCTCAGAGAGACTATTCTCCTTACATAAAATGTCACTCAAGTTCTTGTTCCTTCTATATTGAAAATAAGGTCTGTTATCAATTAGCCCCTTTAAACTGGTATCACTGGTGAGGATGTTCCAGTTGTTGTTAACAATTCTACAGATGTCACTGATGTTGCTCCCATAGGTGAACAACAACTTGGTGCCTCTCTGTATGGTGGTATCCTGCACGGTCACTACAGGAGCCTGGGGCTGATTCCTATTGAGCCAAGGTCTAGATTTAGTCTGTCTATAGATCTTACCATTATCTATGACGTTCCTTACCATATTCTTCCCATAGCCTCTCTGCTCAAAGTGCCCCGTTAGATTCACTAACTCTTGTTCAAATTGCTTGTCATCTGTGCTAATCCGGGAGACACGACTCACTTGCCCTCTAACAATGTTAGGGAAAATGTGGCGAGGATGCATGCTGTAGGACAGCAGGGTATTTTCAACAGTCTTTCTTGTGTAGGCTAGATGAAAAGCCTACTTGTTGTTGTGTGACCCTCACATCTAAAAAATCTATAGAGTGGTAAGATGTGTTCGCACTAAACTTAAGGAAGGTGGTGGTAGTATGTAGGTATGACAAAAAACTGTTGAACTTGTCATATTCTCCATTCCAAAGAATAAAAATATCATCTACAAATCTAACATACATCAAGATGTGATCCTTCCAAGTAGCATTTCCCAAAATATTCATCATTTCCCATTTTGAGAGGACAAGGTTCATAGGTATTGGCACAGGGTGTGCCCATGGCTACACCCTGTGCTTGCCTATACGTGGAGCCAGCTCCCAGAAAAACATTATTGTCCAGCACTAATGTTAACAGATCCCTAATGAGTTCTATTTTGTTCTCAGTGACACCCAAACCTGTCAAAAGTTCAATTATAGAGGTAATACCATAATCATTGTTGATCACTGTAAAAAGACTGTTAATGTCTAGTGTCACCATAAGAACATTGTCTACACTGGCAGGTTTGATAACATTCCCCAAGATCTGTAAAAAATGCCCTGTGTCTATCAGGATATTATCCATTTGTTGGATATAAGGTTTTAATAAAAATCTATCCATATGGAGACATTTTAGGTTACCCATCCCTGCCGAAACAATCGGCCTAAGGTGGGTCATTCAAACATTTGTGCAGTTTGGGTAGTGCCTTAAATATTGGGATTACTGGTTTCTCTATCAGTAAAAACTGATAAGTCTCTTCAGTGATACTAAAGTTGTTCTTCAGGGTATTTAACTTCTTATGTACTTTATCAACTATATGTTTTACAGATACAGGATTAATCTCTATATAAGCCATATCATCTTGTAGCAAATGTTTTATTTTGTCATTGTACCATGTAGTGTCCATTAAAACAATAGCTCCCCCTTATCCGCCTTTTTTATTGTTATGGAAGCGTTGTTAGCTAATCCCTTCAAAGCTGTGGTCTGCTCTGTAGTTAAATTATAATATTTGGAAAAGAGACCTTCGGTATAATACTTGGCCATATCTTTCTCACAAGCACTCAAAAAAAGGTGTAAGGTGGGTGAAAGCTGTGGTATAAATCCACTTGCTTTTTTAGGTACATTACAGTTAGATATATCATTACCAAACATGCTCTTCAGCATCAAGTTTCTACAAAATAACATGATGTCAGTAATTACCTCATTATGCATACAAGGATTGCTAGGCACAAAAGTTAGTCCCTTGTTCAAGACGAACAACTCGTCCGTGGTTAGACAGTGTGATGATAAATTATAAACAATGTTATTACAGAAGCCAGGAGTCATTGGAGAATCCTTCTCCTCTTCCCAGCCTCCCTGTCGTCGCTCTGTGATCTTCTCCCGGCCCCTCTCTTCTTGGGCGGTAAAAGTTCCAAAAAACGCTTACGTCCCTGCGATGCCTTGGGCCGTGCTCCAGTCCCTGCTGTAACCTCTTCCATATCTTGTGCAACAATCGACAGGACATCGTTCTCAGCCGTTGCAGAAGATGTTCCGGCTTCGGTCATGCACTGCTGCCCAGTGCTATGCAAGCCGGCACTGTTGGTATCGATGTCCGGGATCAAGTGGGTGGAAAAAGTCCCGTGGTCAATGTCACCTCCCTGTGTGTGGTGAACGGGGGGGGAAAGTGGATCAACTGTGTCAGCAATGGTGTTACGTCGTCCGTTGATGACATGAGCAGGCTCTGTGCGTCCTGCTGTGACGCCTGCTGCCATTGGCAACCCTGCTCGTTCTCTGGAGTCCCTGGAATGCCCAGTGCGTTCTGTAAAGGTGTGTGTCTCTCTCAACCGTTCATCTTGTGCTCTGGAATCCCTCTGATACCGTGGATTTCTGGGCCAAACGAAGATATTTCCTTTAGAGAAATCCTCATGATCCCTCTTGATTTTATTTAACTTATCAAGACGTAATTTCTCGGCATTGTCATGAAGTGCTCCGCAAATCTGTTGTAAGCGTTGCTTACTTCTAGAGTCAGTAAAGTCACCCTCTAATTTGCACAGGAGGAGCTTCACCTCCTCATTTAACTTTTCCATTTCAGGTGCAAAGAAGCTGATAAGCAGTTCCATGTACTTAAAACTGGTGTCTATGTTTAGTGCCTGCCATTTAGCCAGCAATTCAGGGAAACGATCTCCTTGTGCCGGCATACACATGACTCTCATGCCTCTAGGTACAATGCCATATTCAAGGCAAGCTTCAAAATGAAATTTTTGCCACTGCAAACGTTGTAATTTATTCATTTTAAAGTTCAAATCTTTCAACAAGTCCTCAAATGTTTTATCAACAGGTGCAGGCATATCATTACTTCCTTTTCTATTTTTAGCTGTATCAAAACCCAAGTTAAGAAGCGGATTTAAAAAAGGTGTAAGAAGCTTCTTGGACCAACAACCATTTATCGGTCCAGATTCAGAAGCTCCAACAAGGGGGTTATTCAACTCACCCATAGTATCAGCAGCATGCATGGCTTGTAGGAAAAAAGACAGCACCAAACAAAATGAATCCACTTAGCCTTGCCAAAGTCCTGCGAATCCAAAATAAGCAAAACAGAAGAAAAGATGGCAGGACACTGCTGCTGCTCAATAAAACTTTTAATAAAAACTTTAAAACAAGTAAACGAAGTAATCCAAATGCAGACAAAATGAAAAAGGTTAAGCGCTTCGGTTACACCCTTCATCAGACAACAAACACTGCATGCACATTCTTTTTAAAAGGAGTCACAACCAATAAAAACCTTATAGGTCAATGAAACACACGCCTCTTCAGGAGTGTGGGTTTTAAAGGAATAACATCCTTTAAACCCCAGGAATAACATCATTTAAACCTGGGGGTAGGTGTGCCATTAAGTCTATAATCCATTTAGTTTCATCCAAGGCAGTCTGCATGACCACAAATATGTTTAAGGTGAGAATCCTACAACATTTAGGAAGTATAAGGAATAGGGATGACAGCAACGCCTTGTACAGGCATATATGCATACATCCAACACATAGCTTTTCATTTAGAGTGATAGTTAACATTAGAATGAACAATCTGGGGGGGGGGATGTCAGGCTGCAGACTGCCTTGGATGAAACTAAATGGATTATAGACTTAATGGCACACCTACCCCCAGGTTTAAATGATGTTATTCCTTTAAAACCCACACTCCTGAAGAGGCGTGTGTTTCATTGACCTATAAGGTTTTTATTGGTTGTGACTCCTTTTAAAAAGAATGTGCATGCAGTGTTTGTTGTCTGATGAAGGGTGCAACCAGCTTAACCTTTTTCATTTTGTCTGCATTTACGCTTACTTGTTTTAAAGTTTTTATTAAAAGTTTTATTGAGCAGCAGCAGTGTCCTGCCATCTTTTCTTCTGTTAAGGTAGGAGGTGTTCTGAGTCATGCAGAGGGGTCTATAGCTGGCTTTGATGGGTGTCTTGCCAACTGTCAGTTGCACCTGGAGTAATTCCAGTGGATCACGCTGGCAAACCAGTCTGGAGGCATACCTGTCCTTAATGAAGATAGAGACTCCACCACCCTTAGTCTTGCCGACCTTATTTTGGAGTCGGAATGTGTGGAATGAGGTATAGCCTGGTAAGACAGGGGTGCTCTCTGCAGCCCTGACCCAAGTTTCTGTGACCGCACATATATCAACATCTTTCAGTATGAGGAGAGACTCTAGTGAGTGCATTTTCAGGTTAAGGCTCCTAGCGTTAAGCAGCATGACCTTAAATTTGCTTTTTGACAGATCTTTTATGTTGGAACATTTGTCTTTCTGACATAGCCTAAAAAGGCACAATGGGGGAGACAAGAGCATTGGCCAGGATCCAGAATACCAGGGTTGACAAGTGGAGGCCATCTCTGGCAAAGCACTGAGGCTTTTCAGCCATGTCATTCCAAGCAGACAGATACTGGATCCCCTTGGAAAGACAGTAGAAACTAAGTCAATTGTTGAAGTCAATTATTTTTTGTTGGTATTGTGGCATCATTCTTGGTGAAGGTAGGATGCTGCTTAAGGCTAGGGTAATAACTGCCTGGGACACATACTCTGAGAGCTCAATCATGTCTCTCTCTTCATATAGTCCAGGGAGGTACATCTCAGGCCATTCACACCAACATGGACAATGGCAGAGTCATACCTGTACCTGTTGTGGAGAGACTTTAGCTTGTGCATGATGTGGCAGATTCTGGCACCTGACAGAAAACTGATTGTGGCCTTTTCCTTGTTGAGACTGGTGAGGGGGACATCGGTGTGTCTCACATTTGAGTCGCCAATGACTAGTATGTTTGGTTTATTGTTATGCCTTATGGGCTGTGTTTTTGAGACACTGGTGTGTTGTCTTCTGTGTGTGATCTGTTTGCTGATGTGTTTGGAGTGTTTGTGAGTGTGTTTTTGAGGTCTCTGCTACTTAAGTAAGTTTTTAATGATGATCTGCATAGGTGTGTTTGTGTTGTGCTTGGCTATGTGATGTGAGTGGTGTGGTGTTTGTACTGGCAATCTCCTCTTTCTCAGGAGTACTGACTGTGGCATGAGAGAGCATGGATTCCAGATTACTGATGTAGATGTATTTCTCACAAGTAGAAGAATTATGTACTAGGAGAAGAGGGCTGTCAGTGAACAAGAGGCAGTTGGTACAGTGTCTCAGTATGCCCATGTCGACCAGGCTAGCAGGAGAAACTGATGGGAATTGTCCAGACATACTGTTCTGAGTACTTGGGTGGACTTATGGAGAAAGGGCTTAGATAAGGGTTTGTCCACAAGAGAGTAGATCACAAAAACCTTATTGAATGTAAAATAACTGGCCTGAAGCACAAGTGCTAAAACCAAAACTAAGATGCTTAGAACAGCAGATACATTTAATCAGGTTACTAAGAAGCAGTAATAAATGCAGCAGAATAAAAGCACTTGAACACTTAAGAGCACGCAGCAAAGTAAAATAAGGTAACAAAGTAGGAAGAACACAGTTGCAGTAAGAGCAGCTGAATAAAGTGTATTGTTTTAATTATATGGGGAGGGAGGAAACAGATGAATACAGTTACAGTAAGAGTACCTGAATAAACTCTAAAACATTTTTTGTTTTGTTAACTGGAGAAAAAGGAAACAGAAGATAATTCACGATTAAGAAACTAAGGGGGCTGGCCTATTCAAATGCTATCTCTGTACACAGCAGGCAGAGCTGATAAGATGGGACTGAGAGGAGAGTCCAAAATCAAAGAAGCAAGGGGGTAGTCTTTTCCAAATGATCTCACAGTACTCAGTTAAGTAAGCAAATGAGATGGGGCTGGGAGAAGTTTTCAAAAACAAATTTATAGCAGGGGCATGCAATTCTAAAGCCACCAAGTTTAAGAATACAACAATAGATGGTCAGGAGGGTGGGAAAAACAAAAAACTGCAGAGACCATCAATATTCAATCGATATTCAATGAAACAAATAAATAAATGTAGTACAGTTTTGTTAACTATCACTGAAACAGAACAAGTGCAAAAAAGTATACTTGTATCACCTTTGTATATCCAGATGGCTGTAGAACCAGTCACAGCCAGCTAAACAGCTTTGCTACTGAGCACAACTATACAGAAATGTAACTATACCAGTAGTTTAAAACAAAAAATAGAGCCTCAGGCAATCAGATAAACACAAAACCTCACAGAATATTAGACCTTTATATTGTCATGTATTTCAATGTATACAGATGTTTTAAATAGATAAGTATGTGAAATTACCTATATATTTAACCTACATAGCATATTTCACTATCACTGTAAGAACAAACATTTCTACTCATTAAAAATTGACTGGCATAACTCATTCCTTGTTTGAAGTTACATCTATGGTTTATGAGGCCAACAGGGAAATCTATCATAGATGACCAGTCCATGGAGTAACAGAATAGGCCTAGACCATTTAGTGACAAAAAGACAAGTGTAAGATGCCAAGAATACAAAAGCTACTGTGCGAAAGATGACTCCATGCACACTTTTCCAGAAGTCTGTAGTCAGTTGTAAGTCTCTAAATAATTTTGGTTAGTCAGTATCTAGGAAATCTATTTATTAATTTGTTGACTAGGTTAGTCTGACTGGACAAGTAACCCCTTGTCAGGGGAGGCCCAAGGTGGTATTTTTACTACTAGAGAAACATGCCACACTCTCTTTGATAGGTATCATGGGTTCTTTTACATCCTCTTGAGCTACCACCACTCAAGCAGATGGGGCCTTGCTTTAACATCTCATCTGAAGGACATCCCCCCAAGCTACACTGTAGTGTAAGCAATCTACTTTCCTTGACATGGAAAGGTAACCCACATCATTCTGCACCAGTGGCAAGTATGCTACCTGTTGTGCCCCTGACAATGCTATCAACTATAGATAGTTCAAGAATTCATTCAGCACTTTTGCTACAGATATTGAATTGGTACTGAGTGAGTTTTAATATAAGACAGGGAGAAGTTGGAAAAGCCTTTATTGTAAACAGGAAGTGGCAGCTTTCAGCCTTTATTATCCTGTCATTGTGGTGGCCAGCTAATTGGTAGTGTGATATGATGCAAGAAGGATTAAATAAATAATTAACAGAGTATGTAATATTTCAGTATTAAAATGGTAAGCTGTAAATGGTAGTCATGTTGGGAGTAATTGTACTGCAGTACCTTTTTAACGTTTCTTTCCCTCTCTTTCACTGGCTGTGGTACTAACAGTCTACATTTCAGAGTCAGTGGTTAACAGGCTATCAGATGCTTATTGTCATAACCAAGCATAACTGTTAACTACTCAGGAAGACAAACCAGCTGTCTGAAAAAAAAAACTGTGAGGATGTGACATGTTTCATTGCAGACTGCTGAAAAGCATGAATGGATATTGTTATTCACAAAGAAAAGAAAAGAGGTGAATTTCTCTTTTCTGAATTTGTTATACAAATAAATGACGCATGTTGGAAGCTCCCAACACCACCATCATACAAGAAGATATTTTATTGTTGTTGCCTGTAAGAAAAACCTTTAACAACCTTTAAATAGAACCATCATAATAAAGCTTTAAAAAATCTCATTGCCTTCTTCAGCATGCTGATAATAACTCTCCAAAAATGTCCTGTTGTCTTCTTCAGCATGTGACAGTAATTCTCATGGTCTTCCTCACAGTCACCCTAACATTTCCTTCCTATTTTATTAAACCTACATTCAAGATTTCTGAGCAGATTCATTTTCCTTTCTTGGCACAACCAGCCAATCTGAACATTGTTCTCTGAATTCAGCCTGATTAGTGAGATGTATATTAAGATTATAATCTTTGAATATCCAGATTTAAGTTCTCTTACTATACACACTGCCATCCTCTGAATATTCACTACAGCTCTTTTTTCAGTGGTGTTTGATTCAGCTTTGAGGTAATTAAAGCCCTAAGTAATTCTTCTCCACTGGCATTACTGTGGCAACTCATAGCATGCAGGCTTTCAATAAATCCTTCTACTAGTGAATAAAGAATGTATTTTTGTGTTAATCATCATCTCCTTCTTATTCCTTCACCATTTTGATTGTAGCAGGCCATGTAGTACACTGTTCCTTTTTTTCCCTGGGCATTGTACAAATCTTGGTGTTGTCAGCGGTTCTACTATGAAACCATTAACTTCCTGCAACCTGATGAGCTGGAAAGACAAAAAAAGAAAAAAAAAAGAAAAGAAATAAAAAAAAGAAAAAAAACCCCCTGAAATATACAAGGGTGAAAAAAAATAATGTTTAATTGTTTTTGCATGGGGGCAAGCCCCCTCCACACACCCCAAACTTATATATAAAACAGTTCCATGGTCTCTCTAACTTGAAGGAGGGAGAAATCTCACAAAACAAGTGAATCATTGCTTGAACACACTTAGAAACTGTACCAGGAACAATTTTCTATAAGAAACAACTTTTACCATCATGCCATTTGCCTTTTTAACATGCTACTAACACTCAAGCAATTTCACCTCGAGCAACTGTAACACACCCATATCAGCAAACATGTTTATTTCTAGTGAAATACTGCAGTCAAAACTTATAAAATCTTATTATTTATATTCTGAATCCTTATGCATACCAATCAAGAACTCACTTTTATTTCTGGATAGACCTCTCTCCATTACTGTTCACAGTTATCTGCCTATCTTCTTTGTCACTTTGGGCCGTGCTGTCATAACCTCTAATTTTTTTTTTTTTCAATGAGTTCCTAAGATACAGTGTGCAGTGTTTAAACTCTAATCTAGATACACACATGGACAGGTCTTCCATTCTCTACCACAGTGGTGTCCCAGCCTGTGGACTTGGTTATGCAAGATTGTCAGTACAACTGATGTACATAAGCATGCTATTGCCAAAATTCAGGACACCATTCAGGGAGTCCATTAAAATTCTTTGG
The DNA here is from genome assembly GCF_019279795.1 of Protopterus annectens. NCBI lineage: Eukaryota > Metazoa > Chordata > Ceratodontiformes > Protopteridae > Protopterus > Protopterus annectens. The sequence goes on from NC_056729.1 coordinate 709,769,286, forward strand.
TCATTATTTTCCATCAGTTTTCCAAATGTGAAAGTGTCCACAACCTTTCTTCCGAACCCTTCTCTTATGCAAAACTATGCTCTAGTAGTATAATATTTATAGGATTTGTAACAAAGGACTGTGCATGATCATAGCTAATTCATCCAGCACAGCTGTCAAAAGTTAGAAGACATGGTCATGAAGACTGTATTCATGCAGTATAAATCTCTGAGGTTGTTTCTTAGATTTATATCTTTGCTATATCTAGCAAGAAACATGTTATAATAGTGGTCCCAGTCAATTAGGCTAGGGCTGAAATGAAAAGTTAGATATCTTTATAGATAAAATATACAGAGCACAGAGCATAGAAACTGCAAACGAATGAGGAACTATAAAGAGGACATAGAGGAAACTGCAACTGAAAGATGAAATTATATGTATATATATATATATATATATATATATATATATATATATATACATAATTTTGTACACATTTTTTCTCTTTAGATACATTTATAAAAGTGCTTGTTAACTTACATCACTAGGTTTCAACTGTTCCATAGCTATTAAAATGCAAATATGGGACTATGGGCTGAAAGGTAATTACTATAATGCTTTTGCATGCAAGTATATCTGTGTATATATATATATATATATATATATATATATATATATATATATATGTGCATATTGGTTTACAGTCAAAAGGTCGACATTGACATGCATGACAGCCTCCTCCTCAAACGTGGTAGGAGCGACAGTCGGAATGTCGACGTTCATGTGTACGTCCATTTAGAAGGACGTAAACAGGGCAGGGACTCACAGCATGATTGTCAATGGGAGATTTACACAGTAAGATTGCCAGAAATTGTCGACTTTGTTGCGTTGACCACACAACCTAATTAATATGTATGAGTCGACATTATTTGTCGTGGAAATCACCATTCTCGTAAGTGATTTTCATGTTTTTGATAGTAAACCATGTATATATATGGTTCCCCTTTATAATCTTGAGATACTGAAAGCTCGAATTTCAGTATCTCAAAACTATAAACTCGAACAGCCCACAACCCCGAAACACACAAACACGAAAACTTCAAATCCCGAACATTCACAAACCATACACTACACAACACGCACATCATTCAACCCACAACACACAAACTAAACAATCCTATACTACATCTACGCAGGGGGGCAAGCCCCCTTGCACCCCCCATGTGGGGTCTGTGCCCCCTCAGCCCCTACTTATATATACCCACTCTGAGATCACACTAATAGTAGAAAAATGCATCACTCACATGCAGACATTCCACACTCCCTCTCACACACACACACACACACACACACACACACACACACACACACACACACACACACACACACACACATATATCACACATACACAAACACAACCTCCCTACCTTAACCCACACGCACAACTTACAATACAACTCACATACACTCACTTACCTTCACTTCCGTAAAGCATCTCAGCCAAGCACTTCCCGTCTCATTGCTACACTGCATAAGCACGGATTCGAGCTATTCAAATTTGCGTAATGCACTTTTGAGATTCTACATTTCTGCTTTACAGTCCCGAAATACTGAAATTCAAGCTTTCAGTATTTCGGGATTGTAAAGGGGATCTATATATATATATATATATATATATATATATATATATATATATATATATATATATATATATATATATATATATATATATATATATATATATATATATATACATATATATATTCTGCTTTACAAATAGTTTCCTTGTAACATTTCTATTGAAAATACATAGTTTGTTTTTCTTTTTCCTCATTTATACCCAGTACAATCAGACAATCAGGGCAGTCTTATATCAGGAAGCAATTCTAACTTATAAAACTAAATGCTACAACAGTTATCCAGAAGGCTTTCTCTATAAGTAGGTAGCAAGGGACCTTTCACAGGAGTTCATGGCTAACATTTGCAGTGACAGGATGTGGCACTGACTCATTATGCATGTTTACACCCTAAATGACATAGACTATAAAAAAGTAGATTTTTGGTTATTGTGCCTATCTACCTCACCTCTTACATGCTCCTCCTGCACTTCTACATACAGTACACCCACTACACAGCAGCTGTTACTTGCAGATAGTGACACACCTTCCACATGTCAGCTGTTACTTACAGATAATGACATGCCTCTGCACATCAGCTGTTACAGACAGTGACACGCCCTCCACATGTCATCTGCTACTTAGAGATGGTGGCACGCCCTGCACACATCAGCTGTTAGTTGCAGATAGTGACACACCTCCACACATCAGCTGTTACTTACAGAAAGTGACACGCCCTCCACACATCAGCTGTTACTTACAAATACTGACATACAAAGTTATCTGTCTGATGACAGGGAAGGCTTACCTAATGGCAGGTAGGCTGTTCTGCAACAACAGATGGGGGGGGGGGGACATGCACATGAGTGGTAGTTGCAAGTCATGAGACAAACAATAAAAAAAATCAGATTAAGAAGTTCAGATGATTATTTTTACATTTTTAAGTTTTTCATATCTTAAATGGTTATATAGAGGTTCTTAAATGCACACACATACTTCTTCAATTTTGCCAAAAGATCAAATCCAGATAGTGAATATAATGTTAATAAAATGAAAACAATGAACAATCCTTACTGTTTTCTGCATTGTTAAGTTTCTGAATTGAATGTACCTTGAGCTAACCTTAAAAGGTAGCACATACTGGTATACCCATTGCATGTCTTACCATGCATGTGATGTGTTGAAGACACATAATGATATACCCAGTGCATGTGTTACTATGCATGTGATATGTTGGTGTCGCATAATGGTTCATCTCCTGCACATGTCATTATGCATGTGATGTGTAAGTGACACCTAATGGTACACCCAGTGTGTGTTGCTATGCAAGTAATGTGCTGCTGAAAAATATTATAAGACATTATTATGTGTCAAAACAACTTCTAACAGAGAAAGAGAAAAAAATGAATTAAGTGCAGATTTGGTGACTTAGTAGGTGCATTCTACACTTTGATTCATAACAGTCAGGCACTGTTATGTAGCAGATGCATACATTATTTATTTATTTGACATTTTTTAACCCAAATCGTCTGACTGAGCAAAAGCCTTTTATCAGTGGAAGCCCAGTATCACAATGTCTAGTAATGTGCAATACTAAAATGCATTAATAATATGCACAGGCATTACATATATAACACATTAAAACACAGATCACAATGGTGAGTAAGATACAATAGTAGAAAACATTAACACTATATGCAGACTTTATTACACACATCTATTTTACAGTGATTTTGGCATAACCAGAAGTTCAATGGGTAGAATTAAGCAGCATTTGTTAAATAGTGTGCAAGAAAGAAATCCAGTTAGTAAAAAGTTAATTAGGAAAGGAAACAGCTTTTAGAATTGAAGATTAGGCATGTGTGTATGTTTTGATGGGAGGTAAAGTAGGCAAAATAGGAATATAGGAGAGTTAGGTAAATAATAAGTGGAAGAGAAGATGACGTTAGTGAGGAGGTTAGGTAAGGAGTATAGTGGAGAAGAATACAAGCAGAGCTGGGCTAAGAAGAAGCAAATACCATGATACATAAGAGAATATATAAAAGTATAGTAAGAAGACAGTGAGAGTTAGATTACGGAAGGAGGTAGAGAGTTCAGGTAGGATATTTACAATGACATGTCCAGGTAGTATTTATGTAACATTTTAGGGCTTCCTTTAATTGGTTTATTTTTTGTAGAGACATGGGAAGTTTTTTCCATGAGACATAAGTTGTCATTCTTTCAAAGAGACATTAAATTAACATCTCCATCTGTCTGATTTATTCTTAGACCTGGTAGATGTTAAAGAGCCAGGATTTGTCAACAAATAGAAATGGTAAAATTTTTGGAGAAAAAAATAATAATAAAAGGCATAGTGCCATTTATGGTACTTTTTATTTCAACAAACAAGATTCCAGAACTGCAGAGTAGAAAATGAATGCCCAGAGACCTGTGCTGTACACATGTTTTACTAGTTAATGTTTGCCTCTTACTTTTTCTACATCTTCTTCCTCAGCAATTAATCATGCTCATTTCATCTGTATCTTTTTATCCAGGATTTCGTTTAGCCTAATATCCAAACTATATTGTGGCCTTGGACTCACTCCATGGGTGTTTGGTAGCAAATAAAACAAGGTTCACACTGACTTTATGATGCAATTTTCAACAAATAAATAGATTCAGTCATTAAAGCATTAATAAATGCTTAGGGCAGAGGCTATTCTGTGATATAATTGCTGGAGGTTGGTCATAAGGCTGAACTCTAAGTGACCAAGTAAAGCAAAAGGTAATATATTACAGCCAAGTCTACATGCTGTCAATTTATTAATGCCATTATACCATGGATAGAGCATGTTGGGATTTTGTCCTTTTTTATAGCAATAAAAATTAATTTTCCAAAGTTGCTCACCTACTATATATGAAAAATATGAGCTTTTTCTCTTTGCTGATGGGTATATTGCACTGTGCAACAGAAGCCCTAGATCAAGGAGGTACAGTGAGGGAGTGATTCTGTTTCTGTACAGAAGTTATTCATTTTTAAATCAAAGATGTGCAATCCTTGCAATGGACACTGTACTGCTGCTGTTGTTGTTGCATTTTTTTATGAATCATGTTGTATAGCTGAGAGATGAGAGTGGAGTGTTCATATTTATAACAATTTTAAGAAGAAATAGGATTAATCAATTAACAGATTCATTATGCATTTATTTATGTATTTTAAGTTTAGTGACGTTTAATTAATTTTATAACTTAGTTATTTAAAGAACATGGGAATAGTTTATTTTCCTTGCCAAATGGTTAGAAGTGTTATTGGACAAGACTATTTTTCAGGCTGAGACACAGCCATCCTTGGATTGTGTGGTATTAATTCTATAGTTAGGTGATTCTATTAAGGGTTATTATTGGTGGACTTCAATTAAATAACACAAAGTATTGTATAATATAAAAAAAAGAAGAAAAAATCCAATACAAACACCAAAAGTCAGTGGCTCATATATAGTAGGCCATGGATCTGCTATGATTCTTTATATTATATGTTTTCAGACTACTTCATTTATCCTCATAATGTATAAGATGCAGTTCTATGTTTCCATTTCCTTTTTTTTCTTTTAATTGAGTAGATTAGAAACACCGAACCAAAAATGTATATAAAGTAAACCAGTGAAAAACAAAAATCCATGGAGACCTTGTCCGGAACCACCAAGCCACACCAAACTGATCTAAACGCAATTTTATTAGATGAAGCGTTTTCGCCACAACGCTGTTATGGCTTCATCAGAGAAGTTAAAACAAATGGAAAAAAGCTCCATAAATATACAAAAGCAGGAAATGACATGTATTCAACTTCCTTAATCCAGAATATTGCAAAACGCTGGCACATCACATTAATTAGACAGGCTAAAACCCATACAAAAACAACTTTTAAATTTATAAAAACTGAGCTATTTACTCACAAATAGATAAAATTCAAAAAAGTATATAATTTTATAAAATAAGTTGTGTATAATAATATTTATTTAGGATTTATGTTAATCATTTTATAGAAAGTTGTGTATTTATCACAACTTATTTTATAAAATTATATACTTTTTTGAATTTTATCTATTTGTGAGTAAATAGCTCAGTTTTTATAAATGTAAAAGTTGTTTTTGTATGGGTTTTAGCCTGTCTAATTAATGTGATGTGCCAGCATTTTGCAATATCCTGGATTAAGGAAGTTGAATACATGTCATTTCCTGCTTTTGTATATTTATGGATCTTTATTCCATTTGTTTTAACTTCTCTGATGAAGCCATAACAGCGTTGTGGCAAAAACGCTTCATCTAATAAAATTGCGTTTAGATCAGTTTGGTGTGGCTTGGTGGTTCCGGACAAGGTCTCCGTGGATTTTTGTTTTTCACTAGATTAGAAACACATTGAGTTACAGATTACTTAAAATGTAAACACCTTTATTCGGTTATTACATTGTAGACAGTGACATAGATACACATTATTTTGAGAACATTTGAATTCTATATTGTAAGAAAATTAGTAACAAAACAAAATAATATATTCTGACCCTACCTCCTCATACCCCTAAAAAAACTATAAACATTTCTATAGTAATTTTATATCTATATATCTATATATATATATATATATATATATATATATATATATATATATATATATATATATATATATATATATATATATATATATATATATATATATATATATATATATATATATATATATATATATATACATAATGCCTAAATAGGAACTTGGAGTCAAATACTATATTTCAATTCCAGGATGCCATCACCAGTTTTTTAGTTACATGACTAGCTATTGTCACAGTCTTTGTAACGATATGATATATATTTGGACTGAGGCAAGTAATTCATGTATTGCAGGCTATAGTAATGACATAATTAAAATTCAAAAAAGGAAGAATAAAGGATGACGTTTTAGTTCATGAAGACATGATAAATTGGCAAGACCACCACTAAAAATTTGTTAAATTTGAAATCGTCTTTTGCTGGTAAGAATTGATTAATTAACTAATTCATTCATTCATTAAAATTGCAGATTTATCCACTTTGGGCCTTTTTTTTTATAAAACAAATACTTTAATTTCTCCTACTTTTTCATTGTTTAATGAACTTAAGAGAATTAGTCAAAATACATCTGGAAAGGAGGTTTTTCCAAAAATGTCTTTGGAGATATTAGCCTCATTCAATGAAAATCGAGGCCTAGGTTTGAATGATCCTTCAGTTTTTCTGTTTGTTCAGTTTTGGGTTAACCTAATTCCCTGGCAACTATAACTATGCAATTGTATTTTTCATTTAATTTCCCCAATTTGATAAATATGTCCTACAACCTCAACCATAACTGAAACTTCTGTGCACCTGCAATCAACATATTTAAATTTTAACTATTTCCGAACATTAATTTGTAAGATTTATAATATATGTAAATGCTTCCATTTTCGTGGCAACAAACACTTTTTATTTCCTGGCTTTCACTGCCCTTAACTCTGATGTGTGGAAAATAAATATTATTTCCCTGTTTATCTTCATTTTTTTCTGTTAATACTAATATCCTACTTAGCATGTTGTTTAGAAGGGTAAACAAGTAAGCTAATATATTCCAAGTTATTACTCTAAATCTTTTCATCAGTCAAAGAGTATTGGCCAAGAATATTAATATACTTATAACTCCTATGCTTCAGCTTCCTTCTATCACTCTCCCTGAGCTAGTGGTAGCTCATGTGGATGTAAACAGAGTCACATGAAATTTATTGAAAAGAATAGGAAAATGCACTGGTGTCCTGACCAAATTTCACCTAGTCAGTATGGATACCACCTCAGGTCTCCCCTGAAAAGTGATCATTGGTGTAATGGGACTAATCCAATCAAACTGTGTTAATAAATAAATAAATAAATACATACATACATGCATACATACATACATAAATGATTTATCTTTTTTTGACAAATAAGCATTATAACATTTGGTATGTTTACAGACTTTTGGAAGCATAAGCATATTACTTTTATGTGAAAAATCTGAAAAGATTCAATTATTTTGATTTCTAATAATATATTCATTTAATGACATGTCTTCCCACTGAAAAGAACATTCTGCATTCAACTTCCTTACTTTGAAATCTGCATGCTACATGAACATTGTACTATCAGTGGAGAGCCTCAAATACAAAGGTTAGATTTCTGTCTCTTCCACTAATGACCAAATCTGTGAAATGGCATGGACCACAGGAAGGGCTGGGTTAGTATGCAGTAGGAGATATTTCTACAGTGCTCATTCCTAAAGGGAGAGTTTGGTAATGTTATCACAGTAATGCTGATATCCAGATAAGTTTAGAGTGGTTAGTTATTGTTGTGCCGTCAAAGGGGACAAATACAGAATGGGGTGCATGATTTTCCACATGACATAGAAAGTGGATAGAAGTGAAAAACAGAGGGCAGAGTCCTACCATCTCAATGCAACCCTGCAGGACTGAGATAGGCACCTCACCTTTTTAAGAGTCTTATGCTACTCCAAAGAGAGTCACTAGCTTCACTCAGGACAGTAATACATAGGTAATATGATGTAATGTCTGGCGACAAGAGAGGTATTATATATTTATGTCTTGTTTAATTAACCAAAACTTTCCAGCTGCATAGAGTCCATTTCCATCGGTTGTAGAGGAAAAAATGCTCCTGACAATAAAATAAACAATCTCAAATGTTATAAACAGTTAATAAATATTCATGTTTGATGAAAATACATAAATCCGTATGATACATGCACAACAACATAGCAATTGACTAATAGATATCAAAAAGGCAGTTAAAACTAACTTTTTGTTATAATAGGATAAGTCTTGGATATATTGCTGCCAGTATAAAAATTCAAAAAACTGAGGAGTGCTAACAAGAGAAACTCAGCAATTATAGAAACTGGATAATAAATACACACTACATTCACAGAGGTGGCTCATGTGACTAGGCTGCTGGGCTGCAGCCCTTCAAAGTTAAAACATGATTTTGTAAATACTTCCTTTTTTCATTATTTTTTTAAGTAGTAGTTGACCTTACAATTTTGGAAGTTGGACCTAAAATGCCATACTATGCATATGCAAAATTCTATTTTCTATTTAAAAAGTTAATTTGTATGGCTTTTTTAGCCATTTAGCATGTTTCCTTATAGTGAAAATGGCAGTTATGTTTTAATACCTTTCCTCCTGCTCTTTTGAGGGAGAAAATGGTACTTATTTGCAGGCTAGTCTAGGTATTGCATGAAGCAGCCAGCAGTAATTCCCATTGGCTCTGACTGCTTCAGGTGACTAATGACTGGTGCCTGAGGCAGCCTGAGAAGTTAGAATAAAAGTGGATATGTAATCATGGGGCATGATGTATCTTTGCGGCCATGGAGTTAAACAAATAAAACCTTTTTAATTATTGCTAAATATGTTGTTATATTAAGTATCTTGTGTTGGACTGTACCATGTGAATGCAATCTGCTTTTGCTCATGAGTGACCATGCTTGCAGCAAGATGAAGTGGTGTGGTCAGTAATATATATTTTGTACTTAAACCTAACGTTGTGTCCAGTTATCCACCAGTTATTTAAAAAATGTACTCAGTCTAGAAAATGTTGCCTCTATACACATAGGAAAAGGGCAGTTTATTTTTAACTGCTATGACTTATAACAATGACATTAATGTTTTAGAGGTGCATTTCTGTCACATAAGCATGTTTTATATAGCCTTATAATGCAAACATTAGTTTTGAGAAATTTTAACATTCAGTATTCTTTGGACAATAAAGTTTCCAAGAAATGCTCAGAAAAGAAATCTACAATGACCATGCCTACCTACACCTTTGGTAGGATGGTATCTATACATTTTTTGTTTTATACAGGTGAGCTCCAGAATGCAGGAAGAATAGTTAAAGCACATCCAGTAAAATAATTGTAAATTAGGCAAAAGAAAACTTTGTGTGTGTGTGTGTGTGTGTGTGTGTGTGAGTGTGAGTGTGTGTGTGTGTGTGTGTGTGTGTGTGTGTGTGTGTGTGTGTGTGTGTGTGTGTGTGTGTGTGTGTGTGTGCGTGTGTGCGTGTGTGCGTGTGTGTGTGTGTCTGTGCAAGCGCGCACTTATATATTTACAGACATACTACATACATTTGTGCTTTAATATGTGTGTGCCCCATGCCAGTTAGCCTTGTCCATTCAATTTCTTCCTGCAGATCCCACCTTGGTTTGAAGTCACCCCCCTTCCCCACCACCATCACTACTGGTTGCTTTATAATAAGTCTTAAATAGAGAGATAACATAAAGCACATTACACTCCATAGCCACAAATATGCCTTTGTCTAGTCAGGAGATAAGGCTAACCATATAGTACATATGATTTAGATACAGATCTGTACAGTTACAACAGTGATTGACTTTTCAAAATAGTTCTCTGGCTTCCCCTTTCTCTTATGTTAATAAAAGTGAGAGACATAAGGTAATGAAAGAAGCATGGTTACATTAACAGACATAACCTAAATTATAACAGAAGAGCACATAGACATCGACTCATTTAAGGCAGACCATTGTAAACTATACTTTATAAAAAATTACAAAAATCATCAGTACAAATGATTAAGGTAGATATCTAGACTGAAAGATGAGTAGAGATGGAGGTGGGAATAAAAAAGAGCATACTGGCGCATTCTAGGAATTAACTGGGATTCATTGGCAAAAAAAAGAATAGTGAAGAATGGAAAAGAGACAAATTCATGAATATGACAGTGAGCATAAAACTGAAAGAGGTGCAAAAATAAAATAAGAAAAAGCAATATATAGCACAAGATAAAGCAGGGAAAGATGTACATTATAAAAGTCAGACAATGTAAAGTGAGAGTTGTGGACACAAAGTAACGTTATGGGACTTGGAGAATGAAAGTAACAGGGATGCTGGGATACATGAAAGGCAGCATTACATAAGAAATGAAAACAAATGTATCCTTGCGTTAGTGTCCAGACTCAGGATTACCCAACAATGTGATGATCAGATAAGAATTCTGGAGGTGCTAGGAAAGAGGGGTAGTAATGGCTGTCTATACATAATCGAGACACTAGTCTCAAATATGAGGGTGAGCCACATCGCTTCATACTACATTACGTTACATAGCTGTGATGAAAGAACATCAGGATGTCTGTCTAGTTTGCCTTATTTTTGCAGCCTCTGTCTTTTGGTTGCCATTCTTGTGATTGTTCTCTATAAAACATGCCCCGATCTTTAAATACCAAGGAACCTGTTCTGTTTACTCAACACCATTTCTGTGAAAGAGCACTTTCCAATGTAAAGAGTGAATTTGTATCCTTAATCTGGTAAGCATCCCCCGTCCCTTAGACCCAGTCCACCCTTAGTGCCTTGTGCACACATAAAGCACTCCTTTTCTTGCCTATCTTCAGGTGGTAACATATCTACCTTTAGTAATGCCTCCTTGTACACCTGGTCCTGCATTTCTTTTGTTATCATTATAGTCATTTCATCAAATATCCTCATCCATCATGAGCTCCAGAGTGCAGGACAATATTCTGGCTGGGAACTGACTACAGATCTAAAAAAAGGTCTAAAATAATATTTTTATTTATTTATTTTATTGCATTTGTTTACTGGGAAAGTCCACTGGGCCTGAAAGGGCCCATTTTCAGTGGAGGCCCGGGGAGAAAAGCTCCAATGAGATGCAGAAAAAATATAAGCATTAATTGGTACAGAAGCAGAAACAGTGTTACAGATAGTAAATATAATAATATATACAGAATATATACATAAAAGCAGGAATCTAGTTTGTTTGATTGCAGTAATATATACAGAAAATATACATTAAAGCAGAATTCAATAAATTCAATCAGAGTGGTATAAACAGAGATATATTAATCAGTATTATTGTACCAGTATCAACAAGTGAAGATAAAAATAAATATGAAGAAAGTACCATCAGTCACTAGTAGCAAAAAACATAGGAGTTTAGTAATCATATAAGGAGAGTGAAGAGGTTAGGTTATAGAGCAGGAACATAGCCAGGAAGAGTTGAGATGATTTTTCAGTATTTGCTTGAAGCTGGTGGTGCTGCCTGTGTTTCTTATAAAAGGTGGAAGTGAGTTCCATAGTTGGCAATGGTGAAGGAATAGAGCAGTTGACCAGCAGGTAAGGTGGGCATATCTACTTTTAAAAGTAGATGATTTTCAGATCTTAGATGCCTGCTGGGATGGTATTTGGCAAGTAGAGTTGAGAGAGCAGGACAGTCTGTGGGTCTGTAGATTATTTTGTGCACAGTAGTTAGTTGGGTGAATGAGAGATGGTGGGGGAGTTCCAGCCACCCTAATTGTTTCAGCGACTTACAGTGGCGGGATGAGAATTTGGCCTTGGTGGCAAATTTTGCTATTCTGTTGTAACACACAGCAAGTTTGGATTTTGTAGAATTTTGGATATTAGTGAGGAGAGGGGCACCATAAAGGAGAGAGGGTAATAAAAAGGTAGTTGCAAGGGTTTGTCTAGTGGAGAGGCTAAGAAAGTGTTGGTGCCTGTAGAGCATACCAAGCTTTTGGTGTGTTTTTTTGATGTTATTGTTTATGTGTAGGTCAAAGCTAAGGTTTTTATCTATAATAATGCCTAGTAATTTAGTGTGTGGGACAGCTTCTATAGTGGTATTGTCTTGGGCTTGTATAGTGATGAGTTTATCAAATGGATTAGTTTTCCTAGGAGTAAAAATTACTAGTTTAGCTTTTTTTGGATTTAGGGCAATATGATTGTTAAGCATCCAAGATTCAATAGAGGTGAGGGCATTCTGGGTAATTTGCTGGAGTTCAGAGCTGGAAGTTGCAGTGCATATTATTGTAGAGTCATCAGCATACTGGATTACTGCACATTATGGGACAGTGGTGTGAAAGTTGTCCATAAAGATGCTAAATAAGAGAGGACCAAGTATGGAGCCTTAGGGTACCCCTGTGGAAGTATTGAGGAAGGGAGAGTAAGATAGTTTCCATTTGTTGGACTGGTGCCTTTTGGAGAGATAGCTGTTGAACCATTGGAGGGTAGGGGGAGAAATGTGGAGGGTGGATAGTTTAGAGAGGAAGATAGTGTGGGAAATGGTATCAAAAGCTTTGGGGAGGTCAAGGAAAAGGGAATCAATTATTTAACCAGAAACCTGTGCCTGGTTAACTGTATCAAGGAAGGATAGGAGGGCAGTAATGGCGCTGTGTCCTGGTCTGAAACCATGCTGAGTGGGTGATAAAATCTGATTTTCATGCAGGTGGTTGAGGAGATGGGCATGGCTGCATTTTTCCACTATTTTAGAGAGGGGTGAGAGAATTGCTATGGGTCAAAAGTTTGTGGTGTCTGTGTAGGTGCCACCTTTGTGTAAGAATGAATGTTTTTTTCCAGCTATCTGGGACAAGGGATTCTTTAATTGATCTCTTAATGAGTATGCTGATGAGATAAGCTATAGAGGTTGCTGCTAGCTGCAGGAAGTGTGGGGGTAGATTGTCAGGGGCCAGAGTACAGGGTTTTAGGTTAAGTAAAAGTTTTTTATTGTGGTTGTGGGAATGAGGGATAATTTTGGGTTGCAGTTAAGGGTAGGATTGTTTTCTGAGATGATTTGGTCATCAGCTGTCTTGGTGGTGGTGCTAACTGTAGGAAAGGTGGTGGTTAGGTTAGCTATGGTGTCAATGAAGTAGGAATTGAAGAGGGTAACAAGTTCAGTGGGGTTTTTTGGTGGGTTAGGGGATGGGTTGCTTTGAGAGCCTGGGTGTGATAGTTGGCTGATGGAGGACCAGAACATTTGGGCATTATTTTTATGTTGGCTTTGTAGGTGGAAGTAGTGGTCTTTTTATCAGTGGTTATTAGACGTTTTGCATGGTTATGGAGTTGCTTGTAATGTAGTAGAGTTGAGGGGTCTTTGTTTTTCTGCCATGATTTCCAGATTTTATCCCTTGTGTACATTACTTTTTTGGTGGATTTTGAGAGCCTGCATGCATGTTTATGTTTTGTTCATTTTTGACAGGTGGGCGCTTGCCTATTTAGGATGTCTAGAAGTGTTGAGTTAAAGAATTCAACAGCCTCATTAATTGGTAGGGATTTGACGGGTTTCCAGTTTACTTTAGCTAAGGTTTCATTAAATATGGATGATTGGAACTTAATAAAATTTCTGGTAGATTTGTATTGGTGTTGGCCTGTGGTTGGAGTAGTTTTGCGTACGATATATGCTGGGTGTTGGTCACTAATGGTATTATGTAGTATGCCTGCACTGATGACATTGAAAGGGTGGGACACTAATATCCAGTTTATTGTGGAGCCCCAGTTGTAATTTTTGTGATGTCTGGTGATGTCTTCAATTAGTTGGGAGAAGTTGCAAAGATTTATGTTTTTGAGGGGTTGTTGTGGCCTATATCTAGCCAATCAATATTTGCATCACCTAGAATGATGGTTTCATTATCTATATTTTGGGAAGTCCAGGAAAGTATGTTTTCTAATATTGGTATGTTGCTTCCTGGAGGAATATAAAAAGCAATTATGCAAATGTTTTTATGGTTGTTAAGTTTTAATATAGAGATTAGTACTTTGGCTGGGGAGAAGTTGGGTGTTGATTTTGAGTAGGGAATTAATGTGTAATTGCTAGGGAAGAGTATTGCTACTCCTCCTCCTCTCTTGCTGGGTCGATCGACTGTCAGGCATGAGTAGCTTGGGGGGGAGAAATTCAGTGTCTTTTATATATGATTTCAACCAGGTTTTGGTAGCTGCTATAATATCTGGGTTGTACTTAGAAATCCATGCATGGAGTTCAAGTATCTTGTTTCTACGGCTTTGGACATTTATATTAGATAGCATAAGAGATTTGCTAGGTTTGCTGGAGCTGAGAGGGGCTGGCCCTGGGTTGGGTTGTACATCACCACACTGGGAAATAGTGTTTTGGCAAATTGTGTAGGTAATACTTCTCAGTTTTTTCCTAAAAATGGTGTAGTTGCCACTGGTGGTATGATAACGGGAGTGTCTTTAGAGAGGTAGAATTTTCACTTTGCATAGTGTAGAGCTATTAGCTGTGAATAAGCGAGGGTGGATGTCTGAGTAACTTGATAAATGTGGATTATGTGTGCAGGTTGTACAGGTAGGTGCAGGAGGTATGTTGGGTGCCTGGAAAGTTGTGATTATTGTTAGGAGAGAGAGTGTAAGTGAGAGAAGCAAGATCAAAGTAATAGTTGTGATGGACATGGTGCTTGAGTGCAGTGTGGTAACAAACAATATGAGCAGGATAGAAGTAGTTTAGAAGATGGAGTACTATATTGGCTTGGGCAGAAGATAAGTATTGTCAAAGGACAGGCTATAAGGGTAGCGTGGATGAAATCAAGCAAAGAAGATGTGGCTAGAGAGTTTATTGTAATTTCCAACATGCTTTCAGAGAGAGTTTATCCATTGTGCATGTTGGACAGGATTCTCCAAGAAGTTTATGATCAATGGGGGACCAAATACAAACCATTGCTTAGTACCTGTGCTGATACAGTGACTGAAGGTAGTAGAAAAGATTTCAATGTTACTCCAAAGAATTTCAGCAAGGCTTGTATTTTACAGTATAATATGAATACAAGTATGGTTCGAAAAGCTTTTGAAAGAAATTGGAACATATTCAGGACAAATAAGGAAATTTTTAACAAAGTAGGGAATAAACCTAGGTTTATTAACAAAGTGGGACATAATGTTAAACAGTTATTGGAGTACAGATTAGACAACACCACAATAGTTATACAAGGGACAAAGCAATGTGGTATGTGTGCCTACTGTTCTTATATAAACAAATAATCTAGTTTAGTTTTGGAAAACAACATTAGGAGTAAAATATTTTTTTAAGAAGGGAAATTGCAATACAAGGGGAGTAGTTTATTTGGCTTTGTGTATTACAAGTGGAGATTTCTATGTAGGAAAAACAGAGTGTATGTTGAAAAATAGAATATACAAACACAAATGATATAAAAAATCAAAAACCTACTAATGCATTATATAGACATGCAGCTGTTTGGGAAAATTATGATAAATTTGTGTTTGGTATTTTAGACATTGTACATGTTAAGCCAAGAGGGGGTGATTGGAAGAATATATTAAAAAAGAAAGAGAGCCAGTGGCAATTTAGGTTGGCTGCGATGTTTGCAACTGGTTTAAATGACCATGTTTGGCACCCATGTTATTAGAAAGAGACAATAGAATATAAATTATTTTATACAGTTTTATTAATATTGTAAGGTTTATTTTTTTCTACTGGTGAATATCATATATCAATTCAAGATAATACAAGTTTTAGTTTAAGGTAATAATGTATTTAACATTATTTTAGTTATTCTTTATAAATTTATACATTAATTTTTCATTAGAGAAGTATATTTATTTCTATTCAACATATATTAATATTAAGTTTCATAGTAATATAGAAGTTTAATACATTAAATATTTGGTACATGAATTTATCTAATACAAACCAGTGGGTTAGTAGTGTTTTAGATTTATATGAGTATGTATCTTTAAATCAAGCAGTATGATTAGTTATGTCATGGTTTCCTTTAGTATTTAAGTATGATTAATTGAATTATTCTGTTTCTGATGAAGTCTAACTTTGAGATGAAAGCGCTAAAATGTTACAATAAATGTGTTTTGGTTCACTGAATCTTCTTACAAAGTGTCCTGGTTCGCTTCTACAGATTTTGGTTATTTCATTGTTTTGTTTTTTTGGTTTGTTATAGTTCAGTAATTTTTGGGTTTAGTGTTTTATTTATCCGAACATCTGTTTATGGATACGTTAGAGGATTTGAACCTGTCTGGTACCGTTCTTGCTGAGGATACCAGAGCGGAGATAAGACAATTACGTGGTGAAGTGTCCAACTTGAAAGGAGAGCTGACTAAGCTGTTGGAACTTTTATCCCAGAAGGAGAATTGTTTTGCCACTGGACATTCCTTTATTGGCGAACGGACAAGTTTTATACCTCCTGGTTACAATGGTTATGGTGTATATACTGGGACAGGTTTAAATTACCCACCAAATACTACAAGTTCTGGTTCCTTGGATAATGTGAGTCATATTGGTGGTGCTAGTGCGGTTTCTACTCTACATAATGGCCAGCTTGGTGTTATCAAAGAGCGAGAAGATAATAATAAAGGCACGACAGTTGTCAATATATATCACCTATTTCAACTTGTTTAGACAATACTAATTCCCAGAATAAAGTTGTTCATCAAAAGCAAGGTACTGTATCTCACAATATTCACACTAGTAGAATAAACGCAAATGGTGAACAGTTTAATGAACACTTGGGTACGATAGAAATGGCAAGCCAACAGGATGCTAACAATAGATTTGACCAAGTTTTTTCTAAACAGTTTCTATTTTCTAACATAGAACGGTCACGTGAAGATTATCCAAATGACTGAAATGCCACAAAACAAACCAAACATGAAAAAGGAAGCCTGCAGGATGATAAACCTCAGCAGATGCACCAATTCCAGACACAGTGATGCTGATAAACTGCAAGTTAAAATTTCATTTTAAGCTCAACAAAAATAGGCTTTTCGTCAGTGTCCCACACCAACTTCATCAGAAAAACAAACAACACATTCAGCTTACACCTTAATAAAAAGCTCATAAATCACATGACTACTTAGCAATTAAGCCAATACATTCACAACACCTGCTCAAACCCTTCCCTGAGGACTCAACCTTACTGAAAAAGCAGTAAAAGGAATATCCATACTTTTGTAAGCCATGCTGAAATAGATAAAAAATAAATGAAGAAATTAAAATAGATACAATCTACAAAAATAAATACAATAAAATGACCTAACCAAACTTCTTAATTTTAAAATGCAAGAAATGGATAACATTCCATTTAAGCCTGGATAATGATAAGCTTCTAGTTTTAGCTGCCAAATGAATTCCTTTTGTTCTAAAAGTAACATATCTGGACCCCCCTGTTGGAAGGACCTACCTGATCAATGACTGAAAACCTAAATTCATAACCTGGGTATTCCTTAACATGCCTGGCAAGCGCATTCTCCATCTTCTCTTTTTTGATGACATAAAGGTGTTCATAAAGGCGTTCCTGAAGTTTCCTATCAGTTGTTCCTATGTAAAACACCGGACATGAAGAGCACCTAGCCAAATATACCACATGTGACCTAGCACAGTTAAATCTACCCCTGATGGTGTATTTGGTCTCCCCAATACTAAAAAAGGTCCCTGCTTTAATAAACCTACAGTATTTACACATATTGCATTTGTACATCCCCTTAACTGGGGCATGGTTCGATTTCATCTGTAGAATACTCTTCAGATTCAACCCCCTCCTAAACACCACCTTGGGTGTAATCTCAAACCGTGAGTTACTTTGCATGTCTAATTGTAAAATACTCAAATTTTTCTTTATGATGGAGGAAATGTCCCCTGCATCAACACTGAAAGTTGTAATAAAACTGCAAAGGTAATTCTCATGGGCTTGCATATGGGATGGTTCGGGGTTCTGCGATGCTACATTATTGCCCAAAATTGGTACGTAGACCCATTCTTCCTCTTACCGCAAATTTCTTTGTCCAATTCTAATATGAGATGGTCCCCTGTTCAAAAAAAGGCCACAAATAAACTCATATTCTTCAAGGAAGTCACTGAACTTAGACACCATCCTCGCCACCCTCACCAACTGCCCCTTTACTATCGACCTCTTCTGATGGAAGGGGTGACTGCTCCCAAAATGTAAATAACTGTTAGAAAAAGTTACTTTACAATGAATTTTGGCAGTAAAACAGCCTAGAGGGATATCCTTAAATAACTCCACATCTAAGTAAGAGATCCTCTCCTTGGAAAAATTGAATGTAAATTTCAAAAAAACTGGTGGCGTTATTAAAACTATCTAACAGTGTCTCAGCCACTTCCCTCTCCTCCTGTAAGATGATAAAAATATCATCCAAGAATCTAGTGTAAAGCAGAGTTTTCTTCTGAATGATAGAATTAGGGAAAACAAACTCTCTCTCCCAGTAAGTCATCACCAAATTGGCAATACTGGCCCCACAAGGAGACCCCATAGGGACCCCTATTAATTGGTGGAACCAACGGTTGTTAAAGGAGAAAAAAATTGCAGGTCAGAATGATGTCCAATAACTCCCTCACCATCAGAATGTCTCCAACAGGTGCCTGTTTAATGGTCATGATAGCTTCAATCCATTATAAAGCTATGGAATGAGGGATGAAGGAGTACAAATCAATAACATCGATTGTCAAGAAATTACTCTCCCCTGTGCAAGGAGTATGATTAACCCTCTCAAGAAATGACCAGGAGTCTTTAGAAATGTGGGACTCACTGGACACATACTTTTTCAAAATCCTGTCCACCACCTTTGCCCCAGCGTAAGTCACACTGCCCCTTGCACTCACCAATTGGCACATGGGGGGGTCATGCACATTCTTATGAATCTTTGTATTGCCAAACAGGACAGGTATCTTGGAGTTATGGGTACAGATATAGTTAAAAACTTCCACATTAATGACTCCATTAATGAACATGTCATTGAAATAAGTACAGACCCTGGTCACACTCTGATTCAACTCATTTCTCAAAACCTCCCTATAGGTTTCAGATGCCAGAATATTTTCCATTCTTTGAATGCAATCTACCTTTTCCATCACTACCAGTCCTCCCCCCTTGTCTGGCTGCATAACCTTCACAGAAGAATTGGTTAACAATTCTAAAAAGACACTTCTCATCTTTGTTGATATTATAAGGGACAATTCATTTACATTTCAATAAATGACAAATGTTTAAGTCACACAGTTATTCAAAAAGACAAAGAGAATGATGTAAAGGGGGATTAAATGTACTTGGAATGTGAAAATCCTTCGGCATCATGACCTGATCACCAAAAATAAGCTGTAAATCAAGCTTTCTGATAAAAAGCTTGAGGTCAATCAAGGTATTGGCCACATCTGCCCTCATACTGGGTACAAATGTCATACCCTTAGCCAGGAGATCCACCAATGTTGGGGTAAAAACAAACCCTGAATAGTTGTAAATCTTAAAGTCCTTTCCAGTGTTAGTAACAATCTGACATGGGCTCATTACTGGGAATACTGTAGAAAAGACAGGCAAACCTAATTCCGCCTCCTGGTTTTGTATCTCTGCCTCCTCCCTGGAGAGGGTTGATGGGTTGAGGCATTGTCCTGAAAATGTTGATCCTCGGCTTCTGGTGCTAAATCAGATGGTTGGTTCCGAGAAGATAACCAGTCACTGTGCTGAGTGTGGTTCTGTTGGACTGAACCACCAGGAGCATCCACCTCATTCCCAAATGATGACCTATTGATCCTAAAAGTATCTGTAGCTGGTGTAGGACTGAAGGAAAAGGCAGCTGGAGATAAAAAATTGCCTTGGGATCTGGGTGGTTTGGAATAAGCCATCCCCTCCCTATAAGCCTTCAAGTCCCTCTGAAGTTTCCTAATTTTATTAGAATTGATTTTATGCAATTGCTGATCGATGCTGGTGAAAATACGGTCATAATCGTATCGATATCTGGTAAAGTTAGAATCATGTCTTACAGCCTCATCCAGCACAGTAAGTTCCCCAGACAATACACTGATGGCCTCTTTATGTTTACAAATCAAATTAAGTAATTCAAAGCCATGTCTATCGAACAGCAAAAGTAAATCCTTGTGGAAGGCAGAGGCTTCCTCTAATTCTGAAGGATACTGTCAGGATCGGAGCCCCTTGGAAACCACTTTGGACTGCTGGCACTCCTCGAAGTAAGCTACTTCCAGCCGTAACTTCCTCATCTTTATTAATTTGTGGTCAAACATATTTAATTTCTGCACCAAGTCCACTTCCCCTAAAGAGCCTGGATGACTAAGGCTCCCTTCTGATATTTCATTGAACAAAAATGGCCGATTTAACCAAATGTTTAAATTAGACTGTACCTGGCCTTGCAACGAATCACTCATCCCCATTGCTTCTATTATACCGACTCCATCCAATCTGCCGGTATCCAAATGTGGTGAAGCAGCAGAAACTCTACAGTCAGTCCCTGTCGGCCTATTCTGCAGTTGTTCACCAATCGCATTCGCACCACAAACATCCATTGCTGTAACTGACAACTGGAAAAGTTAAGCCCCAGAAAGGTTGGAAGAAGGAGTCCTCCCCTGGAGAATGTCACTGCCAAACAAAGGCTGCGAGGACCCCACCAAATCTTCCATATGTCGTGAAAGAGAATCAACCTTCTGGGTGAGCAGATTCATCAAAACAGTTAAATCTCCCACTTCTGCCTGCGGGGAAGGCTCAAGTTGTACGTCAGCCATGGTTCCCAAACAACAACAACCACAAAAAGACTGAAATGCCACAAAACAAACCAAACTTGAAAAAGGAAGCCTGCCGGGTGATAAACCTCAGCAGATGCACCAATTCCAGACACAGTGATGCTGATAAACTGCAAGTTAAATTTTTATTTAAGCTCAGTAAGTTTGAGTCCTCAGGGAAGGGTTTGAAAAGGTGTTGTGAATGTATTGGCTTAATTGCTAAATAGTCATGTGATTTATGAGCTTTTTATTAAGGTGTAAGCTGAATGTGTTGTTTGTTTTTCTGATGAAGTTGGTGTGGGACTCTGATGAAGTTGCTGTGGGACACTGACGAAAAGCCTATTTTTGTTGAGCTTAAAATAAAATTTTAACTTGCAGTTTATCAGCATCACTGCGTCTGGAATTGTTGCATCTGCTGAGGTTTATCATCCTGCAGGCTTCCTTTTTCAAGTTTGGTTTGTTTTGTGGCATTTCAGTCTTTTTGTGGTTGTTGTGGTTTGGGAGCCATGGCTGACGTACAACCTGAGCCTTCCCAGCAGGCGGAAGTGGGAGATTTAACTGTTTTAATCAATCTGCTCACCCAGAAGGTTGATTGTCTTTCACGACGTATGGAATATTTGGTGGGGTCCTCGCAGCCTTTGTTTGGCAGTGACATTCTCCAGGAGAGGACTCCTTCTTCCAACCTTGCTGGGGCTCAACTTTTCCAGTCATCAGTTACAGCAATGGATGTTTGTGGTGCGAATGTGATTGGTGAACAACTGCAGAATAGACCAACAGGGACTGACTGTAGAGTTTCTGCTGCTTCACCACATTTGGATACTGGCAGATTGGATGGAGTCGGTATAATAGAAGCATTGGGGATGAGTGATTCGTTGCAAGGCCAGGTACAGTCTAATTTAAACATTTGGTTAAATCGGCCATTTTTGTTCAACGAAGTATCAGAAGGGAGCCTTAGTCATCCAGGCTCTTTAGGGGAAGTGGACTTGGTGCAGAAATTAAATATGTTTGACCACAAATTAATAAAGATGAGGAAGTTACAGCTGGAAGTAGCTTACTTCGAGGAGTGCCAGCGGTCCAAAGTGGTTCCCAAGGGGCTCCAATCCTGGCAGTATCCTACAGGATTAGAGGAAGGTTCTACCTTCCACAAGGATTTACTTTTGCTGCTTGATAGACATGGCTTTGAATTACTTAATTTGATTTGTAAACATTATAAAGAGGCCATCAGTGTATTGTCTGGGGAACTTACTGTGCTGGATGAGGCAGTAAGACATGATTCTAACTTTACCAGATATAGATACGATTACGGCCGTATTTTCACCAGCATCGATCAGCAATTGCATAAAATCAATTCTAATAAAATTAGGAAACTTCAGAGGGACTTGAAGGCTTATAGGGACGGGGTGGCTTATCCCAAACCACCCAGATCCCAAGGCAATTTTTTATCTCCAGCTGCCTTTTCCTTCAGTCCTACGCCAGCTACAGATACTTCTAAGACCAATAGGTTGTCAATTGGGAATGAGGTGGATGCTCCTGGTGGTTCAGTCCAACAGAGCCAGACTCGGCACACTGACCGGTTGTTTTCTCGGAACCAACCATCTGATTTAGCACCAGAAGCCGAGGATCAAAATTTTCAGGACAATGCCTCAACCCATCAACCCTCTCTGGGGAGGAGGCAGAGATACAGAACCAGGAGGAGGAATTAGGTTTGCCTGTCTTTTCTACAGTATTCCCAGTAATGAGCCTGTGTCAGATTGTTACCAACACTGGAAAGGACTTTAAGATTTACAACTATTCAGGGTTTGTTTTTACCCCAACACTGGTGGATCTCCTGGCTAAGGGTTTGACATTTGTACCCAGTAGGAGGGCAGATGTGGTCAATACCTTGATTGACCTCAAGCTTTTTATCAGAAAGATTAATTTACAGCTTATTTTTGATGATCAGGTCATGATGCCGAAGGATTTTCACATTCCAAGTACATTTAATCCCCCTTTATATCATTCTCTTTGTCTTTTTGAATGACTGTGTGACTTAGACATTCGTCATTTATTGAAATGTAAACAAATTGTCCCTTATAATATCAACAAAGATGAGAAGTGTCTTTTAGAATTGTTAACCAATTCTTCTGTGAGGGTTATGCAGCCAGACAAAGGGGGAGGACTGGTAGTGATGGAAGAGGTAGATTACATTCAGAGAATGGAAAATATTCTGTCATTTGAAACCTATAGGGAGGTTTTGAAAAATGAGTTGAATCAGAGTGTGACCAGGGTCTGTACTTATTTCAATGACATGTTCATTAATGGAGTCACTAATGTGGAAGTTTTTAACTATATCTGTACCTCTAACCCCAGGTACCTGTCCTGTTTGGCAATCTGAAGATTCATAAGAATGTGCATGACTCCCCCATGCACCAATTGGTGAGTGCAAGGGGCAGTGTGACTTACGCTGGGGCGAAGGTGGTGGTCATGATTTTGAAAAAGTATGTGTCCAGTGAGTCCCACATTTCTAAAGACTCCTGGTAATTTCTTGGGAGGGTTAATCGTACTCCTTGCACAGGGGAGAGTAATTTCTTGACAATCGATAATTTCTTGACAATTGATGTTATTGATTTGTACTCCTCCATCCCTTGTTCCATAGCGTTAGAATGGATTGAAGCTATCATGACCATTAAACAGGCACCTGTTGGAGACATTCTGATGGTGAGGGAGTTATTGGACATCATTCTGACCTGCAATTTTTTCTCCTTTAACAACCATTGGTTCCACCAATTAATAGGGGTCAATATGGTGTCTCCTTGTGGGGCCAGCATTGCCAATTTGGTGATGACTTACTGGGAGAGAGAGTTTGTTTTCCCTAATTCTGTCATTCAGGAGAAAACCCTGTTTTACACTAGGTTCATAGGTTCATACTAGGCTATCTGCCCTAGGGCATTTATAAGCCTAGCCAGAGTGTGTTTGGCTTTCGCCACCTATTTTAAATTAATTTTGCTATGCCTTTTTTTGTGGTTAGTATACTGTGCCTCTGTCTAACAGTGACACAGAGGTGATAGCCGGGGTAAACCTACGATCTCCCATCCACTCATCAAGATTCCTCTTGAAGAGAGTCAATGTGGGACTCTGCCTAACCTGGACTGGGATTTTATTCCAGAGTGAAGGGAGCCTCTG
Source organism: Protopterus annectens (assembly GCF_019279795.1). Taxonomy (NCBI): domain Eukaryota; kingdom Metazoa; phylum Chordata; order Ceratodontiformes; family Protopteridae; genus Protopterus; species Protopterus annectens. The sequence goes on from NC_056729.1 coordinate 709,793,371, forward strand.
GGTTATGAATCTGTCCCTCCAGCATGTCCTATTTATTTCAGTGCTGAGGTTCAAGTCTCTTGAGCGCGTAGCTCGATGGGATTTGGATTTTCTGAGGTGCAGCATGTCCATTAATTCCAGGTTGGACATGGCTTTATATGTCAGGCACAGATTGCCTCTGAGCAGGCGGTATGCCACTGAGTAGAGCTGGAGTTTCTTTAACCGGGCAGCATATGGCATCTGTTTGAGCCCTTTGATCCTCTTGGTGAGGTACTTTTGGGGTCTTTCCACTTGCTGCAGGTGTCTGGTAAGGTACATCCCAAAGGGGCATTGTACTCAATTATGGGCCTGATGAGGGATGAGTAAAGAGGCGATGACCTCCCCTGATCTAGATGTGAATCCCTTCATGATTAGGTGGGCTATATAAAATATTTTTCTAACCACTTTGGCCACGTGGTTGTCAAATGAGAGATTGCTATCAACTTGGGTCCCCAGGTCCCTAATGACTTCTTCTGTACTTAATGGATTACCACCTATGTGGTAATTTGTGGGCACTTTGTTTTTGCCAAAGGGGATGACTATACACTTTTTGGCGTTTAGCTTGAGGCCATGGCTCTGGCAACAGTTGTCTGTTTCTATGAGGCCCTTTTGGAGGATGCTTGTGTCGGCTGGAGTGTTGATCATGGCACCCAGTTTGCAGTCATCTGCGAACTTGGTCAGCCACAGTCCTTCCGTGTTGGCTTGTACCACCGAGAAATATATACCTAACAAGAGAGGTCCCTGGACTGAGCCTTGTGGGATGCCACTTGTAACTGGTTTGGAGTCTGACATGGCTCCAGCAATTCTAACCATGTGGGTTCTGTCCTTGAGCCAGTTTGCAACCCATCTAGTGACATAGGGGTTTATATTTAAGCTGGTGAGCTTATCTATAATGCCCAAGTGGGGTATTGTATCAAGGCTTTGCGATGTCCAGGTAGGCTGTGTGGACCACCTTCCCTCGTCAATGGCCTTGGTGACTGTTTCAAAAAATCGACCAGGTTTAAGAGGCAGGATCTGCCCTTAACAAAGCCAAACTGGGTAGGATCCAGTGTCTGTAGGTCCCCAATATCTTTATTTATGAGGTCCATGATGATCCTTTCCATAGCTTTACAGACCAAGCTAGTCAGGCTTATGGGGCGATAGTTTCCAGGATCTGTTGAAGCACCACCTTTGTGGAGAGGGACCACTGTTGCTGTACACCACTCTTTGGGTACATATCCTGTAGTAAGGCTAAGATTGAACAGTAGTTTTATGTTTGGGTTTAGCTCTTCTTGGAATTCATATAGGACGCAGCCTGGGACACCATCTGGTCCCATTGATGCTGTGTTTTTTGCTTTGGAGAGGGCGGCTCTTACCTGAGCATCTGAGATGTCAGGGGGGCAGCACTCTGTTGGGATAGATATTTGCCCTTTTGGTGGGGAGGGGGGGAGAAGTTTGCACTGAACCTGTCAGCTAGGATGTTGGCAATGTCTGTGGGCTCGGTGTATTTTTTGTCATTTTGGACTAATTCTGAGCATATCTGGGAATTCCCACCCAGGTTCCTAACATAACTAAAGAAAGCCTTGTGATTATCCTTAGTGTCCTGTGCAATTTTTCTCTCGAAGCTGGCCTTAGATGATTTTATGAGTGCCCGTAGTTTTTTGCTAATACTGATCAGAGATGCCTTCCCTTTTTGGGATTTTGCTCTATCATGTAGTAGCTTCCTCCTTCTATTGTATAGTTTTTTTATGGCCGGGGTCCACCAGACAGGACGTCTGCCTTTGGAGGATTGGGTCTCGGTTTTATTTGGGATTGCATGATCCATGCATTCCTGAAGGTGTTCTTAGAATGTGTTTATAAAGGATTCTGCTGTCTGGGCCGTATTTTCCACAGGCCCGGGGGCTTTGAACGATTTCGCCTCGGTTTTGAGGCGTTTCTTGGATGATATTTTTATCATCCTACAGGGGGAGAGGGAAGTGGCTGAGACACTGTTAGATAGTTTTAATAACTCCACCAGTTTTTTGAAATTTACCTTCAATTTTTCCAAGGAGAGGATCTCTTACTTAGATGTGGAGTTATTTAAGGATATCCCTCTAGGCTGTTTTTCTGCCAAAATTCATCGTAAAGTAACTTTTTCTAACAGTTATTTACATTTTGGGAGCAGTTACCCCTTCCATCAGAAGAGGTCGATAGTAAAGGGGCAGTTGGTGAGGGTAGCGAGGATGGTGCCTAAGTTCAGCGACTTCCTTGAAGAATGTGAGTTTATTCGTGGCCTTTTTTTGAACAGGGGATACCCGGACCATCTCATATCAGAATTGGTCAAGGAAGTTTGTGGTAAGAGGAAGAATGGGTTCTATGTACCAATTTTGGGCAATAATGTAGCATCCCCGAACCCCGAACCATCCCATATGCAAGCCCATGAGAATTACCTTTGCAGTTTTATTACAACTTTCATTGTTGATACAGGGGAAATTTCCTCCATCATAAAGAAAAATTGGAGTATTTTACAATTAGACATGCAAGGTAACTCACGGTTTGAGATTACACCCAAGGTGATGTTTAGGAGGGGGTTGAATCTGAAGAGTATTCTACAGATGAAATTGAACCATGCCCTGGTTAAGGGGATGTACAAATGCAATATGTGTGAACACTGTAGGTTTATTAAAGCAGGGACCTTTTTAGTATTGTGAAGACCAAATACACCATCAGGGGTAGATTTAACTGTGCCAGTTCACATGTGGTATATTTGGCTAGGTGCTCTTCATGCCGGGTGTTTTATATAGGAAAAATTGACAGGAAACATCAGGAACACCTTTATGAACACCTTTATGCCATCAAAAAAGAGAAGATGGAGAATGCGCTTGCCAGGCATGTTAAGGAATACCCAGGTCATGAATTTACTTTTTCGGTCATTGATCAGGTAGTTCCTTCCAATAGGGGGGGTCCAAATACATTACTTTTAGAACAAAAGGAATTAATTTGGCAGCTAAAACTAGAAGCTTATCATTATCTATTCTTAAATGGAATGTTATCCATTTCTCGTATTTTAAAATTAAGAAGTTTGGTTAGGTAATGTTATTGTATTTATTTTCGTAGATTGTATCTATTTTAATTTCTTCATTTATTTTTTTATCTATTTCAGCATGGCTTACAAAAGTATGGATATTCCTTTTACTGCTTGTTCAGTAAGGTTGAGTCCTCAGGGAAGGGTTTGAGCAGGTGTTGTGAATGTATTGGCTTAATTGCTAAGAAGTCATGTGATTTATGAGCTTTTTATTAAGGTGTAAGCTGAATGTGTTGTTTGTTTTTATGATGAAGTTGGTGTTGGACTCTGATGAAAACCCTGTTTTTGTTGATTTTAAATTAAAATTTTAATTTGCAGTTTATCAGCATCACTGTGTCTGGAATTGGTGCATCTGCTGAGGTTTATCATCCTGCATGCTTCCTTTTTCAAGATTATCCAAGTGCTCATAAGACAAGAGATAAAGGATACAATGCTGCATCTTTAAGAGACTTGATATATATTTTGGAAAAAAGACTATTTAAATACAAAACTACAGAAATTGATATTGCTTATTTTAAACAGTGTCCTTGTTTAAAAATTGTCCCACAAGGTTTACAAATTTATAAATTCCCTTTTGGGATCGTTTATACAGATGAAGTTATGTTGGATTATATACAGTATTTCGATGAAATAGGTCTAGGTCTTATTAAAAAAACTTTACAGTATTATGAAAAATATAGGGAACAAATATTGTTAGAAGTTCAGGAGTTGGATAAAAAGATTAAAAGTGATTTATTGTTTTCACATTTTAGTACATTATATTTCAAGATACTTGACAAGATTGACAAAAGATGTTATAGTATTTTTCAAAAGAAAAAACGTAAATTGGAAAGGGACCAGGAGTGTTATCAAAACAAGCAGGTGTACATTAATAAAGTAGATAAAGTAGGTGGATGGTCTTATACTAGGAATGGGAAGGTTTATCAACCATCAGAATATATACAGGATGGGTAAGATAATGGATACATGTCACCAAGGTACAGTGAAGTTGTGAGAGATAATGGAAGGTGGGATGGTAGCAAAGAAAATCTAAATAACCATGAAAGTGAGGATTTTCCAGTGGTCAGGCGCTCACAAAGATTGGCACAGTATTACACAGAGAAGGGGGAGTACAACAGGAACTATTACTCACACAAGAAAAATTACTATTGAATGTTATACCAAATAATGTTATAATGGACAATAGGGACAGTATTGCTCATCAGAAAGAAGGCTTCACCATATATAATTATTCAGATAGATTGATTTCTGATGATTATTTTAAATTGTTTTCCAAAGGTGTTAAATTTATTCCATCAACAAAAGGTGATTTGGTATATAATATTGTGGCATTAAAGTTTTACACCAGGAAACTTAATTTGGAAATTAATTTGGAAAACAAAGAGATGAATCAGTGTACTCATCAGAATGGTTACACATTAGCTAAGAAAAAATGTTTATACAACCCCACCCTACACCCTTTGGTGGGAGACATATAAAAGGTTAGTAATGGAAGATATTTGCAATATTTTTAAACAACATAGGAGTGGTAATAACTGGAATCTAACTAAGGGAGAATATGAACTTTTGAACAACTTGAGATGTGATAAAAACACACAAGTAATGATTCTAGATAAGGGTGGGGGGTGGGGTAGTATTATTTCGTAGTATGGATTATTCTGATGAAATGTTAAATCTACTGTTTGACAATAGCACATATACAGGAATTTCCAAGAACCAGATCAATATAGCATATTCTAGGATTGATTCCTATTTGGAAGAATATTTATTGGATGGTAGGATCGATAGGGATATATATGATTTTTTTATATAGGAAAGATTTGGTGGTTCCTGTTTTCTTCAGTATTCTGAAGATACATAAAAACATTAGTAAACCACCTTTTAGTCCAATTGTAGCTGCCAGGGGGTCCAAAATTCATCCTTTAACGGTGTTTATAGATTCATGTGTACAACAAATAGTTAACATGATACCACACTTGTTAAAGGATTCCTGGGAATTTTTGAGAAGTGTTAAACAAGAACTGTATACTCATGATATTATTTTTCTTACAATTGATGTGAAAGACCTGTTCACCAGTATCCCAAAGATAGAAGGTTTGGCCTTTTTTGAAGAGGTTCTTTTTCAATACTCAGGATTAGAGAATGATATGGTTAACCTTATTTGTGAACTTATGGGTATAGTTTTAGAAAATAATTTTCTTTGGTTTGAAGGTGAATATTATCAACAAATTAAGGGTGTCCCTATGGGAGTGACATGTTCACCAGTATATGCTAATTTAGTATTACTGGGTTGGGAAGATCAGCATGTTATTAGGAGCTCATTTTGGAAACATATTAAATTGTATTTACAATACCTTGATGATATATTTATTGTGTGGGCAGGTTTGGAGGAAGAAATTCCCAAATTTATAGAACATCTCAACTCCAGTACTATTTTTCTAGAATTTACATACCAGTATGATAGGAATATTATTAAATTTTGGATACATCTATATCTAAAGAAAAATAAAAATTTAAATCACAAGTATACAGAAAAAAGACTTTTTGTAATGCTTATTTACACTTTGAGAGTGAACATCCCTTGGGGCAGAAGATAAGTATTGTCAAAGGACAGGCTATAAGGGTAGCGCGGATGACATCAAGCAAAGAAGATTTGGCTAGAGAGTTTATTGTAATTTCCAACATGTTTTCAGAGAAAGGTTATCCATTGTATATGTTGGACAGGATTCTCCAAGAAGTTTATGATCAATGGGGGACCAAATACAAACCATTGCTTAGTACTTGTCCTGATACGGTGACTGAAGGTAGTAGAAAAGATTTTAATGTTATGCCAAAGAATTTCAGCAAGGCTTGTATTTTACAGTATAATATGAATACAGGTATGGTTCAAAAAGCTTTTGAAAGAAATTGGAACATATTCAGAACAAATAAGGAAATTTTTAACAAAGTAGGGAATAAACCTAGGTTTATTAACAAAGTGGGACATAATGTTAAACAGTTATTGGAGTACAGATTAGACAACACCACAATAGTTATACAAGGGACAAAGCAATGTGGTATGTGTGCCTACTGTTCTTATATAAACAAAGAATGTAGTTTAGTTTTGGAAAACAACATTAGGAGTAAAATATTTTTTTAAGAAGGAAAATTGCAATACAAGGGGGGTAGTTTATTTGGCTTTGTGTATTACAAGTGGACATTTCTATGTAGGAAAAACAGAGCGTATGTTGAAAAATAGAATATACGAACACTTAAATGATATAAAAAATCAAAAACCTACTAATGCATTATATAGACATGCAGCTGTTTGTGAAAATTTTAATAAATTTGTGTTTGGTATTTTAGACATTGTACATGTTAATCCAAGAGGGGGTGACTGGAAGAATATATTAAAAAAGAAAGAGAGCCAGTGGCAATTTAGGTTGACTGCGATGTTTGCACCTGGTTTAAATGACCATGTTTCATTGGCACCCATGTTATTAGAAAGAGCCAATAGAATATAAATTATTTTATACAGTTTTATTAATATTGTAAGGTTTATTTTTTTTTTTACTGGTGAATATTATATATCAATTCAAGATAATACAAGTTTTAGTTTAAGGTAATAATGTATTTAATATTATTTTAGATATTTTTTTATAAATTTATAAATTAATTTTTCATTAGAGAAGTATATTTATTTTTATTCAACATATATTAATATTAAGTTTCATAGTAATATAGATGTTTAATATGTTTAGTACATTACATTTTTGGTACATGAATTTAATACAAACCAGTGGGTTAGTCGTGTTTTAGATTTATGTGAGTATGTATCTTTAAATCAAGCAGTTTGATTGGTGATGTCATGGTTTCCTTTAGTATTTAAATGTGATTAATTGAATTGTTCTGTTTCTGATGAAGTCTCATTTTGAGATGAAAGCACTAAAATGTTACAATACCATCTCATATCAGAATTGGTCAAGGAAGTTTGCGGTAAGAGGAAGAATGGGTTCTATGTACCAATTTTGGGCAATAATGTAGCACCCCCGAACCCCGAACCATCCCATATGCAAGCCCATGAGAATTACCTTTGCAGTTTTATTACAACTTTCAATGTTGATGCAGGGGAAATTTCCTCCATCATAAAGAAAAATTGGAGTATTTTACAATTAGACATGCAAGGTAACTCACGGTTTTGGTTCACTGAATCTTTTTACAACGTGTCCTGGTTCGCTTCTACAGATTTCGGTTATTTCATTGTTTTGGTTTTTTGGTTTGTTATAGTTCAGTAATTTTTGGTTTTACTATATGGGCTTATTTAGAAATGGGTGGGGAGGTAGAGTACAATAACAAGGAGGTATGGTATGATAAGGGAATAATTATGGGGGTTATGGGATAGGTGGAAAAGAAGTACATTACATTAAGGAGACAGTGCATACTGGTCCTGATTACAACTTTCTTAGCTTGTACCTGGTCTATCAGTTCAGAAGCTACAACCACATCAAGGTCATTCCCTGATATCTACTTTTCAGGGTCACTCCTGCCAAGGGGTAGCAAGAAAGGCAGTTAATTTTATTTACATTTATAATAACTACTGTAAAAATAATGAATAGCATAACAATAAAGCTGCCAGAACCCACCCCCCAAAAAACACACACATGAGCACATATTCAAATGAAAATTCTGGTTAGAAGCTTATCATGGAGTATCAAAAGTGCAGAGTAAGAATGAGGAGCACTATAAAGAGAGCTGCAATAATGCAACACAATACAACACAACAAAACAAAACACAATCAGTTAAGTAAACACTTCCATTTAATTCAACTGATTAAACCCTCAGGAATACAATTCAGGAATGTTCTGTGGCAGCCTATATTGGTGCAAAACATGCAGGACTGGCTTATGGTTTAAGGGTTATAATACTGGAACAACTAATATTAAATAGTAGAGGGAGTAGGGCAATAAATTAATTTTTGTTTGTGATAGAAAATACAGTGTTTTTAAAGTCTTGTAATTTAAGTCACAGGGGATTAAACAATGAAATGTAAATATTTATTAATTTTGTTCTGTATTTTTTTAATGTCATTATATGCATCTGTATGTTGCACTTTTTTTTTGTTCTGCAGTTTTGGTACTGTCTGAAAGTCATTTATGCCCAACTGCCAGTAGTAGTCTTTATGCAATGAATCATATGAGTAGCTCATTTTTTTATACATTAAACTATGGATAAGAATTATTAGCCCCCACTGCTCCTTTCTTCCATTCCCAGTGAAGGCTTGCTAACTCATCTTTCACTGTGCATACAGTCTTACTTTCATCCACAAAAGACTAATCCTGTTCCTTATGCTCCCTTTAAGCCTGATACCAATATACCAGTGGGAACTGGTACCAACTAAGCCTGTTATGTCACTAACCAATTATCTTTCATTTGGGAAAGTTCCTCTAACTACTCTTTGTTTCTTCTTGTTACCCAGTCATCACTACATCCATTTCTGTAATTTCTGTTGTACTCTAAGAACCTTCAGCTTGCCTGTCAGTCTGTCATGAAATAATGAGTCAAACCTTTGCTGATGTCAAGGTATATCACACTGATTAGGTTTTCTTTATCATGTTCTAATATAACCCAGTCATAAAACTGAATATGGTTGGACTGAAGTGACCTGTTTTCCTATAAACCCATATTAATGCTTATTCTAAAGTCTATTATTTCCCAGAAAATAACTAACCTTCCCAATAGTGTCTTTTCCATGACACCACCCAGTAGCAAAGTCATTCTTGGGGATCTCCTGACTTCCAGGTCCATTTTAACTTCATCCAATATCATGGAGGCACCATTGCCTCCATCTTGTTCTCTGTCACTTTTCTGTAGCTAAGTCACTGGCTGAAGGGGTCAGACATGGCATCTGTAAGAATCCCTGCCATGTTTTATTAAGATCCTGATAGGGAAAATGGATGCACTGCCAAGACTCTGCCTTATTTTTCCTTGAACTTTTTGAATTTCTTTCCTACAGCTTTCTTTGACATATGACAGCCTGTCAGACAGTCTCTCTCTCTCTTTGTACCACTCCAACATGCTTTCATCCTTCTGTTTTGTGAAGATGGAAACAAATGATTTCTATCTTTTTTTGCTATTCTCACTGAACTCTGCTCCCTCCTTGGTCAGTCTCTGAAACTGTACCATAGTTTTAATTCTTTCGCCTTCATAATTAAAGAAACCATTATTCCTTTTTGCTACTTCTGCTTTATATTTACCTCTATTTCCATTTGTCTTTCTTACTACCATTGTAGGCCTAGTTTTCTGTTTTTCTCATATCCTGCCTAAACTGTTCTGTCTCCTACAACTCATGAAATGCAAATTTTCATTGTTTTTTTTTCCCATAAATTTGCAATAATGTACGAAGTTAGCAATAGTCCTTGTTAAACCACATTGGCATTTCTCTTCTCTCAGCATTGAAACCTATTTCCTAAACATTTTTCACCTGTTTTCATGTTTTTTTATCTCTGTCTATGGGTTATTGGTTCTTTGTACTTGTCTCCAGTCTCCTATTTCAGTCTCAGAAAATTACAATAGTTTAAAGTAAAAGTAGTTAGCCTTTCTGTAGCCACAGTATTTGTTTTTGTTTTGTTTTATGTTAGTTGGTCAGTGTTTGATCAAGTGTTGTAGGACAATGTTCCACTTGAATCATACTTAATGCCTATCAACCTATTATTTCTGGCACCATATAGTATTTAATCCCACTGGGTGGGGTTGCCAGCTTACCTGTAAAACTGGAAAACAAGTGTAGTTTGAGATAAATAAAAGAGGGAACTAACACTGCTGCTTATAGAAGGAAATGGCTTGGTTGGTGGAGGCCCTAACCATAAACATACTATTGTTTCATTTCTGAGCTGCTTCATATGATGAAGCATGGTCAAGGTACAAGTCCTTAATGTGGCAAAACCTTCCAAACCAGTCCACACAGCGATGCTGCTACCAGCAAGAGCTCCAGTTTCTGCCATGGTGCATTAAATGGCATTCCTTACTAACAACGTCTCACACTATTCCCACCTCCATGAAAAGAAGTGAAAAAAGAAAACACCCATCATTCCTCTCTTTCTCCATGGCAACTCTGGCAGTTGCGAAAGCCATTACTTAAAGATGGGTCAGATGGGTCATAGGACTTTATCTCTCTATACCAATGGAGTTGGCAGCATTTTACTTTTGGATGTTTAATATTTGTCTCTTGCATAATGTACCAAACCACTGCCTAGTTACTACAAGCTAAAGGAACATTTACTTTTGGCTCATATGCTATTCCATAAGTGTAAGTACATTTATCCAGTATATCCAGTACTTTTTATCCTTTCTTGTACCTTCCTGTAGTAAATAAATAAATCATTTTCGTCTAGTACTTCCTCTATTTCATTCTTTCTTTCTGCTTTGGATGCAGGAATGTACCAGCCTGTTTTATGAAAATTAAAATCATCTTCATAACAATGTTTTCCGTGTCATAAGATCTTGTCCATTCTTTGGCTGCTCATCACCTTGCCTTTCAGCATGGCATCATTAATGTATTGCATCTACCTTCAGCTCTTACCTTGTTTCCTTCTGCACTAAGTACTAACCTGCAGCATTTTCATTACCTTTAAGACTCCTTTCTTCCTTGGTCTAAGTCTGTCATCAAGTGCCTCACAAGTTATTCTCTGCCTAATACAACCTAGTACTCTCCCTAGCTATCTTGGCCTTTCTCTCCTGCCTGAATAAATGACATACTGGGAGCTGAATACCACTGTTTATTACATCTGTTACCTAGTGTCATCGAAAAGTTTAAAAATGTAGCTTTAAAACCCAAGGCCTGCTTCATGTGAGCAAGAAAATGTGACACAGCTGAAAAAACAGTGTTACTTACTGAAAAAATATATTTATTTTCAGCTTGAAAAAAAGCTAACATAATTGAAAAAATACTATTATTTGCTAAAGAGGATTGTCTTTAGTTTCAGCTTGAATGTGCATTTTTATTGCTTCTAAAGTTTTAAAAGCACAGTGTAGGATTTGGTGAAAATAGATTAAAATACATACATTTACATACATATACATACGCATATACATTTATAAACACACATGTATATAAATTTATACATGATATATATACATATATATATATATATATATATATATATATATATATATGTGTGTGTGTGTGTGTGTGTGTGTGTGTGTTGTGTGTGTGTATGTGTTTATGCATATGCACACACACATACATATAAAGATACAGATATATAGATATAGAAATTGCCTTTCTATTAATCCATGTTATGAGTCTTTTCCAGATTTACTCATTGGTACAGTACATTCCAAAACTTGATGCACAAAGTATGTACTGAAATCTTGTTCAGAAAAAAATATTTTGACCAGTCAGTAGAAATGCCTGTGAAATACACCCTGCCTTTGTAAAATAGAAATAAAGTTAAGCTCCATGAAGTAGTAAATATATTTACTTTTAATGAATTCTTCTTGAAAGATTCTAGATAATAAAATACTATGAGTGCATTTCTAGAACATGTATTGTGAGAAGTGCCATAAAAGCAGTGTGTTAATAAAGTGGCATCCCATATTAAGTTAAAATGTAAGCAGTGAAAATATTTTTGAACTCTGTATATAAACATACATATTGAGGCATTCATGTCCAAGCAATGGCAGCTGAAATTATGTTAAATTCTATGTTTACATTTATTAGTGTTCATCTGGAAGACCTTCCAGGGCCTAAAAGTACATTTTACTCTTTTTAAGGGTTACATGTGATACGTCAGCTCTAGTGAGCTATCTCATACTGCATTTCAATGTGGGAGCATTATGTATTTCAGTCATGATTATATAATGGCCAAAGGTCTGGCAAAATAATATGTATACGCACTCTGACACAGATTTATGACTACAAAAGATATACACCCTTTTATGTGTAATTTAAAGCTAAGTCATACATTTTATATTATTTCTTCAGTTATAAAAGGAGTCATTATATACTTAAAAGTATTACACACAACTGTACTTTTCATTGTGATGCTCTTTAAATATTTTATCTAAATTCTCCATTGAATTCTGAAAGGTTTAAAACAGATGAGAAGAAGCCTTAATACTGACATTTTCTCATCAGCAGTAAGCTTTTAAAATTCTTAGAGTGCCCTACCTCTGACACTTCCCACCAGTGGGAGCTTGAACATGGAGAGTGGACATGCTGCCACAGCTGCATACTAATATGTCAGTCTTGGATGGAGATGGTGGTGGCTAATTCTAATTAGCCTTACGGTCTTCCCTAGAAATGCCTGTAGCTAATAATTTATGCTGCAGTTGCTTGGCTGTGTAAATTAGCATTACTGGAAGAAAAAGGGAATGCTGTCAAAAATTATGCACACAGCTCACTCTTATGGAAACAGTCACAATGCAGGTAAATTCATTGAAGACAAGGAGTAGGGGAATCAGTATGAGGAGAGCTTTTGTAATGCTTTGCAGGGGTGCCAGGGAAAACACCATCATTGTGAGATCTGACATCACTAATGTTAAACAGAGGTAATTTAAAGATATGCTAATGAACAGATAAGGCAGTCTTTCTCATTGTGACCATAGCTGTCTCTGAACTGCATTTTCCCACCACATAAATTAACATGCAACACAATTTACAGGAGTGGTAAAGATCTTTCAGAATCCAAGTGTCTGATTAAAAATATTTCCTTATGTTATAGCAAAACAACTAGAAAAACTGGTTGCAAAGACATTTATTTAGAAGTTATAAATAATTATACAATTTCTAAGAATTAAATTTTTCATGTCTAGTTATTGGTTAATGTACTAACAACAAATAAAAAACATATTCATGTTCTTATAAAAAAATAGTCTGTTTTAAAAGTTCAGTAATGTTTGTCTGTCTCCTCTGAAAATAAATTCTTTTGATTTTAATATGTGACTGATTGGTAAATTTGTTTTTTCAACAGATGTTATTAAAATTGTGCTAAACTAAATATAAACACAATTATTGCAACAAGTTTCTGTGACACCTATAATTTCTACTCTCCATTCTTATGTCACTGGCTGCCCGTTCCCCATTGTCTTGCCTGGAATCCTGGCAAAATTCTTTATCCCCTTATTACTTCCCGCCAGTCTTGTCTATCCAGTTTTCTGTCTCTTTTCACCTCTGTTCATCTTTTTTGTCTTCTTACCCATATTTGCCATCACAGTCCTTTGCACACCTATTTGTACATGTTCCATTGTCTACAATTCCTGATGATTCCTCCATCATCCAGTTTTTTTCAGTCAGAGTTTGTTTACCTCATTCCTGTTATAATTATTAAGACCTAATTTCAGTCACCTTATCCACCTAATTTTCAAAGCATTAATTTTCATCACATAACTTTGTATTTAGGATTTCAGTAATGCTGTCCCATCCACTGACCACTGTTAGCTGAACTCAGTCAGTGATATGGAGGTTCTTTCTTTAACATACCTCCCCTAGTCACCCCCCAGGCCAAATCTTTGCTAGCATCTGACACTGGTAGCACCTTCAAAAAGGTCACTGTACACCACACCTCTTGGTATTTTGTGGCTGCTTCTCATGCCTTACCTGTGCATATTCTGCAGATCCACCTGCCAAGTCACTGATGCCACATGTGCTATGACACGTGCTTTGACTGCCATCATTGAGAAGCTTTCTCATTTCATTCTTGTGCTGTCTAATTTCACCCTGACTGACTCCTCACTGTTAGTATATTTCTCCATTTGGGCATACTTACCCACCCACTTTTCCTTGTGATTGATTCTCCAATCACTATACTAGTTCATATTCTCACCTGTCATTCCTGGATTTCTTTTTAATCTGCATGTAATATATCTCTTTCCAACTTCTAAATTACTTTTCATGTCTGAATCATTTCTGAGTTTCTGTCTTTTGACAGGTGTTCTCATCTTATCCATGCTGTTGTAAAGTGTAGAAGTATCTCCAGCCTTCTCAGACTTTTATTCTTCCTTCTCAATCTGTCATTACTACTTACTTTATCTTTTGTTCTTGCATCTCTCTTCTTCCTTATCCACTTTTGTCATAAGTTATCAGTCCCTCCTCTTCTCTTCTGCAGCTGACAAATTTGCTGTCTCACGGATTACCTCATATCAGTTTTGTTCTGATGCTCCTTTGTCATACCCTGTCTGTTCTTACTCCTCTTGCATCTCACATCTCTCATCCAGCCATACATTTCTGCTTCATCTCTCCTTCTTCTTCCTGGGGCTTTGCTCCTCATGTACCTAACTTGTTGTGTCCCATCTGTTTGCAAGCAAATAGTTAATAAATAAAACAGCAGAATGTTAATAACTGCATTTTCATAGCTGTCTGACATACACTCTGAGCTATCTGACATATGCTCTGAGTTCTCCAGACATTTTTATCAGCTGGACTACCTCATCTTCTAGCATTGCAATCATACTAGGAATTGCATCCACATCACCCACAGGTCCCATAAGACACATGGCTTCACATCACCCACAGGTCCCATAAGACACATGGCTTTATAACACCTAAAGCACCTAACACATGTCACTGCCTCACCATTCCCTCAACATACTTATTTCATTTTCTTTGTGTTTTGGTTCTTCCTATTTTAGCTATCTTTAATAATCCCTCTGTTGATCATCCATACATACTGCTCCCTAATCTACACCTCCTTGTGTCTGCCTGTCTGGCTAGCAACCATTTAAAGCTATCTTTCCTAAACTGAATGTTTGTCCTTTACCTTTGCATATATGAGGTCTGTTACATTTCTGTAGAAAATGCATTAGTTTATTAAAATAAAATAATTTTCCAGAACAATATGATCTTGTAGATGTATTTTGTAAATTATGTTTTCATAAGTAATGGCTGTTCTAATAAGAAGGTTTTGCATGGAGTTATATGATTTACTTATGTATCTTGTGTGTTCATATAATTTATCACATCTCTAATGCTAGCTAGTTAGACTTATTTTTAGTAGAGCATATTTCCACTGACTGCCAATATGAATTACAGATTGGCATTGTGCACTTCAGGCATACACAGTTAATTCTGTACCAGACAGACCACTTTGCAGGCTCCAGCAAAACTATAGTATGAGTGATGCCTTTATCAGCAGCTTTTCTTGTTGCTGTTCGATCTAAACAATCAGTACCCACAACACAATTTAAGTGTATCAAATGATACTAATGCAAGCTTCCCAGGAGGTGCTTTTTCTTAGGTTGACAGTTTCCTCTAATATCTTATAACATACCTTCCAACTTGCTTTAATAATGTTGCAGTGCACACAACGTGCTGATTACATTCAGATATTCAGAAAAAGACAAACCTGTTAAGCTCCAGAGTGGTGCACAGCCCAGCTTTAACAAATGTTAAGCACCTCCTGCTTTTGGAGTAATTAAAGCTCCACACACTACAAAGAATTATGATTGGTTCACCGATCATAACCTTCAATTATGCGTTTTTGACATACATTCCAAGAGTCACCTCTCGAACTTTCTTGGCATCTATGTCTCAAATACATAATATGTGGGTTATGATTGAAAATCAGTCATTATTCTCTATTTTATATGTCCCATATTACCTGCATTTTGTCATTTCCCTTCATATCTCCCTTTTGATCTCATATGAGGGCCCCTTCTCCCTCTCTTCTTGGCAGCTTGCATTTTTTTACCTCTCTTGACGTTATGACTGAAGGACTGATAAAGCAAACATTTAAGATGAATACTCTAAGTGAAAAACTCATCATGATGAGATGTAAACCAGAATTGTGGTTTTGTAGTCAACACTAACAAGACAGTCCCTGGGATTCATGAACCTTGCGCCAGGTGCATGCATAGCATAGGCGTTACAATGCCAAATATGGCCACCGAGTGATTCATGTACGATCCAATCCCACGTGCACTACCGGCGTGCGCCGGATCTGCGCAGCCCCCAGAGTAGGCATGCTAAACACCCCATGTGCGGTGTTGTACCATGCAAATAAAGGCATATAGCAATTCACGAAGTGGCGCAGGCGTAGCATAAGCCCATGGCAATGTAAACCAAAAAAAACGGTTTACATTTTCCCAAACATAACATAGGAGTAACGGAAGAGTGTCAGACCCAGGTATCACACTGGTACCATATGCCAATGGTGAAATACACAGACAATGTCAAAAGAAAACATGCACAACATGTAAATAACAACTTAAATGGCATGTCCACAGCAACTCACATCAGAACCCTAGGACATGTTTGCGGAAGGTGCAATACAATGAAATAATATAACAATGTTATAAAACAGCAGCATAATACACATCAGGTTCACAGCATAATACACCATGGTATGCATGGAACGCCACAACCACGGTTCAAGGGTTGCCAAGGACTCGCGGCAGTGTTTGGCATGGTAACTATGAATTGGTAGTCAATGCCATGCAAATGAGGCAGATAATACTGAATCGCAAATCCCCCGCCGGCGTAAGGCTGTACCAAACGGCGCAGCAGTAATACACCGAGGAGTGGCTCAGAGGGAATACATGTCATCTGCAGAGGGGTGTGCCACCGTAGCAGGAAGCATATTGGAGCACAGCAAACCTGGGCTGTACATCACAAATCACAGCTGCAGGACCGGGGTGTGGGGTAATAGTTCAGCTGAGAGCACACAATGCGCACAGAAGTGCATGTGTACGAGGATGTCTACGTTCCCTTAACCTAGTCATGTGATGCTCGCCTCGCAGACAACATCGGAAACAGGAAGGTGATGTTAAGAATATGAGGAAATGCGGAAGAAGTGTAATTGGAGTACTAATGAGCAATCAACACTAATCAACCCACGAAGGCCAATCGGTGGCAGCTGACAACTCTGCATGCAGAAACCTGCAAAACGGGATAGGGGAGGCATATGAATTCAAAGAAAGTAGGGGAGGTAGCAGATTGCAAAGATAGAAGACCTGACACAGCAGAGCAAAGCAGACAGGCAGCACAACAGCGGCAGCACACAAAACGCATGATATGCCATGTCCCAGAAAGTACACATGACAGTGCTCTGCAGGATGCATGCCAGAAAATAGTAGGTGCAACGTGCAGAAATAGTAAGGGAAGGTCGAAAGGTAATCCACAGCAGGCAAGAGTAATGCAACACCAAAGGCAACAGCGTCGTAGTTCCATCGGTAAAACACGGAAGATAACCCCCAGATACGGCAGTACAAACATAACCTATGACATCATCGGTGTGCACAGCACAATAGTATAAAGTGTGAATGCACACAAATCACAGTCGTGTATTCCCAAATGCTGCACCATAGGTGTAAACACACGGGGAACTTTTAAAATGTACATGTTGGGTGCTGCCGTGGCTGTGATCCATCAGCATGTGTTAGAGACAGATGGTGCTGTTGAGGAGGGTGCTGACAACCACTGTAGGCCTCGGAGGAGAAGGAGAGTGTTCAGACCAAGGGTAACCTACCAGGGGCTACAAGACCTGGAGATAGTAGAGCATTACAGGGTGGACAGGGACACGTTACAGCAAATAGTGGAGCTGTGCCGGCCATGCCTGAGAACAAGAAACAACAGAGGGGAACCCATCCCAGTGGACACAAAGGTATGTGTAAGCTTGCGAATACTGGCCACAGGTACCTTCCAAAGGCCAACTGGAGATATAATGGGCATCTCACAGGCATCAGCATCCAGGGTACTACACCAGTTCCTGGATGCCATGTTACCACATGCCAATGAGCATATATACTTCCCCAGATCTCAGGAGGATTTGGCTAGCAATACACTTCCACCATGTGGCACAATACGCGATGCACTGGGTGAATATGACTGCAGCACATACAAATCAAGTCACCACCTGGCGAGCAGGGTAGACGCTACATAAACCGCAAGGGATTCCCCTCCATCAATTGTCAGGTCGTGTGCAATGCTCAGGGCATTATCATGGATGTGTGTGCTGGCAGCCCTGGAAGCTACCACGACTCCCATATCTGGCATGCCTCACAGCTGTATCAGGTATTTGCCAGGGGGGACATCCCACAAGGCCATCTCGTGGGGGATGCTGGCTATGCACTGGAGCCGTGGATGATGACTCCCATCAGAAATGCACAAACACATGCAAGAACGCCATAATGAGGCACACGCACAAACCAGAATAATCATAGAGCATGTGTTCGGGATGCTGAAATCATGGTTCTGGTGCTTGGATACATCTGGTGGAGCCTTGCAGTACTCTCCAGGCACATGTGCCCACATAGTCATAGTATGTCCCATGCTACATAATATGATCCTGCGGAAGCGGCTGCTGCAGGGACATAACGGGGAAGGGCCAAAAAGCCCACCACAACTGCCAAGGCCAGTCCAGGCACAGAGGGTTCCAGACCAGGAACACACTGTGCTAGCCCCAGTAGGCAGACGGAGGCGTACCCAATATGCCTATGCCTTGGCAAAGAGGGAACGTATAGCACATACTCTGACAGCATAGGCCCCATGGACTGACACCTCCCTACCTGCACACACAGTGAAATGGACGGCACACTAACATGACCACCTGCAAAGTGTACCGTATGGGTGGCCTCATGTGTGACTGCAACATAGGCAGCCCCCAAACACTGTGCACCCAACAGCCAGTGGAGCATGTAACGCCAACAACTGAACAGTACGTGGGTCCTACAGCATGCGGCATTGCTGTATGTCTGCCACATTCGCTGCAAGATGTATACATATAAATATATATATATATATATATATATATATATATATATATATATATATATATATATATATATAGATAGATATAATTATATCTATATAGAAATATATGTAGACATATACATATATATACTACAGTTAAGACAGGGAATTAGAGGGATATAAGGTGACTGAGATGTAACCCGCGATATCTGTACATAGTATACATAGTGAAACGACAACCTGAACATCCGGGAGGTTCAACATAAGAGGATACCGCCAACCATGGAACGGGTAACATACCGATATGCATAACCGCGAGGCGCAAAGATCACCAAACCACAGTACTGTAACAGTACATGTGCGTGTAATAGTATGATGATATGAAGGGAGAGGTAGACACCGCCGCCGGTGTTGCGGTCCACATAGGTACTGTGTGCAACCGTCCCCGTGAGTGCCGTAGTATGTGTACATGTGCGGTGAGGGTGCCGTGTGCGTCGCTGTGTGAGTGTAATGTGTGTGTGTCTGCAACATGGGTATGTTGGTGCCATGTTAGAGGCAGAGCGGAATATTAGGTGTAGGCATACGGTAAACTAGCTGCAGGCATATGTACACTACTAGTCCCAAAGTAGTCGTGACAGCCCCACCCTGGCTAGGTGTGTCGCGACATAGAACAATACAAAGTGAATATGTCCCAGATGGTAGCACAGGAATATACCCCATATGAAATTGAAAGGACGTATGTAACAGTCATGCCTGTATGTACGACACTGATATGTCAATTGCAATATGATACGTCTGCAAAGTCACACAGCAATAGGTATGTACCGTGGAAATACGTATGTGCTACCCCAGTACTGACCATGGCCACGTGTCGGCCCGTAAACACCGCTGTGTGTTCTACACGTGTCAAACAATCAATTCCCATCTGAATATGTGGCAACCACTGGCAAACAGGCTATCCCAACAACAGGACCACAATGACTGCAAATATCCGGGACAGAGTGACAAGGGATAGTTGTCACGTACACACAACCGCTGATATACCACAGATGTTACTGAGGTATACATGCATCAAGCTCACCCGCAGGCGATACCGACACCACATGACAACAGCCCAACCTACAATCCCATAACAAAAGACAATTAACTGTCAACTCTCCAAGTAGGAACGGAGCACACAGACAACTATACTGGTTATGTAGAGATGCAAGGCCCACAAACCGTATCCGTGACGTACAACCACCGACATCCCCCACTGTACACAATAAAGGAATACAAACCGTAACAGCAGCACAAACATACAGTCGGTCAATGACATCTGCATAACCACAACATATCGCGTGGGGGACACAATTAAAGGTGGCTGCATAATTGCATGTGTTGTAGAAATGCAAACAATAGCCTAGTTACAGTTTTGAATGCAATACTCCATTATTATATGTCGGCAGGACAGGTACACCCACTTGAAACAAATACTACACCTGTCACACACAATCCATGGGTGACATGAATGCAGACCATACTAGTCCCCATGCATAGCAGACGCAGTCACACATAACATAAGACAATACAGACCATCCCCACGAAGGTAGGGCGAATATCCAATGGCCAGGTGGAGAATCCAATTATACCTGAGTATCGACGCGTAATTACCGAATGGAGTAGATGCACAGGTGATATGCACGTAATTACTCACATAGACATAGCCGCTGATATACCACAGAAGTTACGGGGGTATACATGCAGCAAGCCCACCTGCAGATGATATTGGAACCAATTAACAACAGCCCAAGCTACACTCCCATAACAAAAGACTATTAACTGTTAACTCTCCAGGTAGGGATGGAGCACACAGACAACTATACTGTCCATGTAGAGATGCAAGGCCCACAACCCATATCTGTCACGTACAATCACCGATATCACCCACCGTAGATATTAAAGGAATACAAACCATAATAGCAGCACAAACATACAGTCAGTCAATGACATCTGCATAACCACAACATCTCGTGTGGGAGACACAATTAAAGGCGGATGCATACTTGCATGCGTTGTATAAAGGAATACAACAGCCATGTTACAGTTTTGACTGCAATACCCCATTATCAGTCGTCGTCAGGACAGGGACACCCACATGTCGAACCAAAGACTACACCCTACACACACAATCCACGGGTAACATTACTTCGAAATATACCTGTCGCCACGCATAGCGGTTGCAGTTACACATAACATAACACAATACAGACCATCTCCACGAAGGTAGGGCAAATAGCCAACACCCAGGTGAGGAATACAATTATACCCCAGTATCGACGCGTAATTTCCGAATGGAGTAGATGCACAGGTGATATGCACGTAATTACTCACTGAGGAACAGCAATTGGTGGGATGAATTCACATGTTGCAGGTATCGACGGATATAAGGATGACTCTCAGGATATTCAAACCGTATGTTCATACCGAACCAGCAGTGTACAACCGAAAGCAAAAGAAAATGGACAAAATGATGCAAGGAATGAAACACGGAATGAAACACCGACAAGGTATGTAGAACACACAATATGTACGGTTGTGTAACGCATGATGTGTATGACGAAGCTGTACTGTATGTGAATGGTGGTTGTAATTAATTACACTTGTCTGTAATGCAGACAGTGGTGAAAGGTAGTTATGTAGTGATACCCTGCTGAGCATACCAACGCTTGCGGACACCGTGTGTACAGCAGTGGGACATCATGTACACAGCGGAGACACCACAATGGATGCCACAGGGGGGCATTAGAGAGAACAATGCCATACCACATGCCGTTGCTGGCAGTGGATGTCCAGCAAGGAAGTGCCATAGCAGGGGATAGGACATGTATGTATACTGTCACAGCACGCATGTGTATGGGCATATACCGTTGATGTCATACGTAAGGTGCGGCCGACGTGCAAGTATGCCCTGCATTAGGGGATACTATGTGAAATATGTGTAATGTAAAGCTGTCTAGGTAGATATGACAGATATCATACACAGTATCACAGGCATATCATGCATAACACAGGTATCGCCTATTGGTATATACAATAACAGGATACATATGGCCTGTAGGTATGGGACAGAGTAGTAGCATGATAGCTAGCCAAAATGGAAGGGACACCAAGTAACCATGCCCAAAGGACCTGTAGCAGCTGCACAGGTGCACAGTGGGCAACAATGCAGTCTGGCAGGTCCATGTGTAAACACATGTGCAGAGTACACAGTAGTGTCACCTCCCCATGGTAGTGTCCTGTGGACAGCAGAGGCGGGTGTCAACTGCACGTCTACACAGTACCGCTGCTGTGGTGGTACCAGGACTACGTGTCACTCAAACAGCAAGGGAGGTATCACATGAACAGTGCTACTGTGTGTCCCTGCGGGATGTGCACAGGACCTATGTTCCACAGCATGGTGTGTGTCGTGTTTGTGGAAGTAACACAGAAGCCCAGCCCATGCAGTGTGGTGTGTGTGCACATATCCAGGAGCAGTCCGTTCACACTGCCCATCGCAGATGTAATGTATGAGGAGTATATGCATCAGTAATGTGGAGGACATGGGCCGTGTCAGAGCAGAAGACACCATTGAGTATGTGGTATGCAGATGTGTACAGATGTGTTGTCCGTATGTCAGCCGCATATGTAAACCGTCTGAGCCTGGTAAACATTGTGGCATGACAATGTGGTGCCATGTAAAGCTGTAGCTGTTGTTGAAGGTACACCATAAATGTGGTAGTGTACACTTGACTGTGTGTAGATGTGTGTATTTCAGAGGTACAATGGCTACCTATGTACCAGCATCACACACAGTACAGATAGGTGTGGCCTTGCAGAAGGGTATCCATGCCACAGTGGAATACAGTAACCCCAGGACTGTGTGTGGCATATGTGTGTACACCAACCATGTACAATGTGATATGTATGTACGGGACCAGTATCCATGTGATAGTCAGTGGGTGAATGTTGTTATGCAAAGGTGATGTGCATGCACCATGTGTCATGCATCCTGATGCCATGATACTCATATGATGTATCCGCTACACTGACACCCATATGGTTGGTATCGGTATGAGCTGGTGGAGCAATAATGGCGCTTGGTATGTAGGCGTGGGATATCTAGGCATGGACAGTACTCTGTGACAGCATGTTCTGTATGTAAGCATATAGTGAACATGAGGGGCCCCATGACTGAGGACTGTGTAATGCCATATGTACCTGACATGTAGTAGGTACTATGGTATGCTCGCACCACTGTGTGTCCTGTCCATGAGCCACATAGCATAACATCCTGAGATACAGGGTATGATGTGCAAGTGGATGTGTAAGTTGCCATTACCAGAACGTGGAATGGTGCTGAAGGGCAATGTGAGGACAACGTCTGACGTGTCAGCCTCCATACCACCCCAACCGCCCATGCAATGGTATGACAGGTGGCCAGCATGTGTATGTGCCATGCTGTGGCATACACAAGCACAACACGGGTGCTAGGAAAGGCCTGGAGGCCAGCAATGTGTGTGGGAATCACGTTCGTGAGGATGTGCCCCATTGCCATGCAGAATAGCCCAGTCATGGGTGTATGACTACAGTCCCACACGTGCAATGCAGTGCCACCCATGGGTTGTGCGAGAAATGCCGCTGTGCGGCGGTCAGGGTACACATTGTCCAACAAAAGGCTAGCAGTGAATATAGTGGCCTGGTGCGGAGACGTATACCGAACAGGTTGGCGGGACATTACAGCCAGGGACATCGGAAGGTGACATTGGGCCAGCATCCCAGGACATACCGTGTGCATGTCAGTACTGTGTACGTGTCCACAGGGACACTACGATGTCCATGTATGGATTGCGACCCTGTAGTGAGTGAGAGGGTGTATTGTCAGCAAGTACGCCATCACCTGGCCTGTTGCCAACATTAGCTCGGTCTGCAATGCCTGGGTGACTATTGTATGCGACATCAGATGTGGATGTAGCCAAACAATACAGACATACCTCCACAATGCCTGAAGCCCCACACCACAATGTGTGGCAGTCATGTTTAGGTAGCTAGTCTTGGAGTATGTGATGATGGACCTCGAGGACCCACCATGGCTGACAAGTGATGCACCCCACATATGTGAATGTACACCACTGTGCAACAGCCTGCACATGTGGTTGTACATCATATGTGCATGGAACATGACCACCACAGTGGCATCTGTGAACAGGTCAGTACCGCCATGTCTCTGTGTGGAATAGCATGGTTTCTGCAATTGTGTACATGCTACGGAAGCGCACTGTGGTATGTGTCAGCATATGTATGTGCACTGTCCATCTGCTGGGGTGTCATGCCATTAACAACTGCTGTCAGCAGACGTCAGTAGTACTGGTTGTAGTACACATGTTCCGTGTATGCTGCGATGGGTGTGTTTCCAGGGTGTGGCTAGCAGGGCCATGTAGCATATGTGTTTAATCCACCGAAGAGGGGATAACCCCAGGTGCGTCACACCAGTCACATGGAGGTATTGTGCATGCTAAGGGTAGTGTAGGTATGGTATGTGTTGTGTAATGTGTCATCCAGCTGAGCGGAGTGCATGACTCAAGCATGTGTAGGTACATGGGTGTCTATTCCAGGGAAGTGTGGGTTGCTGTCAGCACTTGGCAGTATTAGCTGTCTGAGGCCCAATGTACAGTATAACAACACAGACGGTATGTAACCTGTGGTGTACAATGTCGACTCTGTCACGTGTTACAATGTGTATAGCGGTCACAAACACGGGTATCTGCACATGGAGCAGCTATGATGCATTGTGTTAGGCAACTATCCAGGATGTGTGCAAAACACTGTGTGATGTGTGAACCCCTCACCTGTGGGTGTTCCAGTCCAGGTATGTGCCTGGGAGGTACGATCCGTGTACAATCCATACTCGCAGGCGTGCTGCGCAGAGCATGGAGCCAGGTCCCAGTCACCGCAGGGATATGTGAGTGGTGCAATAGTGTGTGTGCCTCGCTTGTGTGCAGCACAGTGGAAGATGCAAGCATTGTCCCACATGACCCCATGCCGTGCCTGCCTGTTACAGCCCTGCCGGAGACAGTTATGTAAAACTGCCACAGAGGCAGTATAGCATGTGAAGATGTACATGTGTGCTCCACACCCCAGGCCGATGGCTGCAGGTCATGAGTGCCACAGCATTGTGGTCGACCAGGACTGTCATAGCGGTCAGATACCACATGCCTGTACAATAACAGTAGGAGCATAGGCAACAGTTGCAGTGACACAGTAGGTCAATGTACAGTGTCCCTGTGTCCAGACCACTGCCTACTGTACACTTGGCTAGACACACACCCAGAGGGCTATAACACTGGTGAGCCATTGCATGTCCCAGTACACGTAGTCTGTGTATTGCCATCACAGGGCAGTCACAATAACATGCTGTATGAGAGATATATTGTACCAGGTGATGTGTCATGTGTGCGTATGTTGAGTTGCAGAGCTGTTCATCTGTTCACAACATCTCAGTGCATGATGCCTTGTGTAACATGATGTGTGGAACTGCAAGGTGATCCACAACAGGGTCATCCGTGACTGGTGCGTTGTGAATGGTGTAACCCATGGGTCTGCGGGATATACACTGGTGCTGTCGGTTGCCATGCTGGGGGCCACCAGTGGTGCCCACAGTGGTCATACAGACATACTGCATACATTGTTCTGGCAGGAATGTCCATTGTTGTAGATGATGTGGTACTACGTGAAGGTAGGTGTGTGTTGTGAATGTTACCCATCCAGACGTGACCGTCAGGTGCAGTCATGGTTGTTGACAGCATCACACCCATCCACAGCTGTCAGCACCCTGTCCCCAGAATGGGTAACAGTAGCCCTCTTACTGTGTGACTAATGTGCAGATGGCAGAACACCTACTACTGGCTGGCTAACAGTGTCATCTAGGAAGGCTATATGATGGCTGGAATATGCTGCTCTAATGTATAATTATGGTATCACAATGAATTACATTGATTCACATATAGTAAGCCATGGCTGCTGGCATGTAAACCATGTACAACAATGACTGTGTGACAGACCCAACCAATGTGGAGCCGTGATGAACATGCACCCGTTAGAACACCAAATGAGGTACGTTGCACGTAATGATGTACAACTGACAGCTATGGGCACAGCATGGATGCAGAAGCACATCCCCCACAGGCAGTACCGCTCCATGTTGGTAGGGGGGCATTGCACAAGTACATGTGACAGTTGCTGTATTGCCACATGTACAGCATATCCGTCATATAGGGGTAGCACTGGTACGTGACTGTCGGACATGCCTGTACATACGAACATGTCCCACAGGATATGTGTTACGTGTGTACAACACCTGTCGTACCTTCATCAAGCTGTGACGTGTATGGCTGCCAGTGTACCTGTGTGACATGTTGTGTAATGGGTGCAAAGGTACGCAGTAGCGCATTACATGCCCACATGTCCTGCACAGGTGCATAGCCTGAACATACACTACAAATAGGGTGTTGGATAATAGCAACCCACAAGAGGTGATGGGTACGGGTGGCAATCCACTATCACGTTTCCGGGTAAGGTGTGCATGTCCATGACACATTAGCACCTGAGATGTTAGCAGTACAGCTGTACAGGGCGGCATGCATATTTGATTACAAATACCCTTGCGTGTTCCACCACTGGCCTGTTGTCAGACAGACACCAACACAATGTGCAGCATTGACATGTGCACAGCACATCACCGCTGGCTACAGTAGAACAGGGTTACTGTGTTGACATGTGCACAGAACATCAGCGCCAGCCACAGTCGAACACGGTATGTGTTGAACCCCACCGTCATTGTAGCCCATGCCACAGACAGACATGTTATGCATCTGTGTATGTACGGCTGGGAATGGCCCTGGCCTAGCAGTATAGCTGTGTCAGTGTTGCGAACAGCATACTGAATGGGCTGTGTGTGTGAGGTGTGCGTCATACGTGTATGGTCTGATGGATGATACCAGCAGTGCCCCCACTATGTGAACATCCCCATCCCCATAAATGAATACCTAGGCTGTGCTCAACACCATGGTCACTGTGGGAGGGATGGTGCTGTGCGGTGCACCCGGCGACATGGTGGTGACAGCAGGCACTGGATGTAGACATATGTGGTACCCATGTCAGGCCGGGGTACCATCCATGTGCACAGGATATCACCGTGCGGGCACATACAGCACTGTGTTGAACAATATCACAGCACATAGCACCTGTCAGGGGTAATGTGTATGCATGGATGTGCGATGCCAGCATGCACCATACACACCCCCACCAGGCAGCATGCTGCCTACCTTGCAGAAGGCCATCGTCCACACCATGGTGATGGACATGCAACATGTCCATATACCCATAGAAATGACATATGGAATGGACAGCCACCCTCCCAATACTGGTATCCCACAGGCAGGACACATCCCTGTGCCATGTATGTGATATACCCTGCCATACCATGCAGCCCTGTCCAGCAAGGCTGCACGTGCCATCACAGTCATACATGGTGCGATGGCCACATGGCACTTGCACTATCAACTGACCAGATCAGTAATGTGGCACTGATGCACCTTGTGGTGTCACAAGTGCTGTGTGTCAGCATGTACAACGTGCGCGCGCACATGCTATGTATGACCATCCCTGCTAATGTCATATGATTAGACATTGTCCCATGTGTATCACATGTGCAATACAGGCGAGCCGTGGCAGGTTGTCCAACACCCGTACAGTGCTGAGTAGATGTATATGGCACAACACATGCATGTACAGGTGTCCATGTGTATGTGTGCAGTGCCACCGCTGACATCCATAACGGCTGCGTCTGTGATGCTATGTGACATATACACAGCATCCAGGTGAATAGTAGAACTGTGCACACATCGGGCCATGTGCTGATTGGTATGAACACAGGTGCAGGCAGGTACACATGTCCACAGCAGGTTACCATCTACATGGGGTATGTACAGTGTGATGAGTTGACACAGAGATATGATATGATACCCACTGCATAACGGTGTGACAGGTGTGACAGCAACACGTCAGCTGTGTCAGTGTCATGATGCGTCTCAGAGATTACTGTGCAGATGTCGTACATGTCATAGCAATGTATGTTCAGCGGTATGCCAGTATGTCAGTGTGAATGTGACCTGTCACTGCCATTATGTCTTACAGATAATTCCTCATTCACGACTGCCAGAATTCAGCTGCCAGGAGGATAAAGTAATCATACCATTGCTCCATGACAACTATGACTTGCTATTCAGCCATGTTCCACAGCAAGTGCAGCAGCGGGATGACCTGTGGCAGGATATGCGCAGGAGGGTGAATGACGTGGGTGGCACCAACCGCACCTACCAGCAGGTACTCCGACACTGCACGGACCTCATACGGCATGCAAAACAGCGTGCCACCGCAATCGCCAGAGAACAAGGTGGAACAGGTGGTGGGCCACCAACCCAGCCCCCACTCACACACACGGAGGAGCTCCTGGCCAGTCTGGGGACACCCAGGGAACAGCATGCAGAAACACTAGCCGCCATCGTGGAGGTGGGTGTCTCCCAACCAATGAGCCTGGAGCTGCCTGGTAAGTCAGTCTTGCCTATGAGTATGATATCCACTGTAGGTGTAGGTGTCACTGTACATCATGTAAAGTAACAACACATACCAGGTATATGGGCACACAAGCCGCATACTACAGTATGCTACGTTGTGTTTGCAGACGTGTGCATACCACATGCTATCACACAGGTACATGATGTGACATGCACAGTGCAAACTGTGGCTGTCATACAGTCATGGATAATGTTTATACTGTTGTGTCGCCCCTATACAGGTACCTCTGGCGTGTCGCACAGACATGGGTCCATTGCAGGTGAGACTGTTGTTAGTAACAGGCATGTTACAGTGTAGAGTAATTCGCCATGTGGCCAGGTATAACATGCACACCTGGGTTTTGTTCCAGTCACGGTATACAGGTTGCACCACCAGACACACACATGCCACCCATGCGCAGTAGATACAACCGTTAGTATACACCGGCATGAAACCACAGTACCTGTCAGTGTGATATGTGTGGTCAGCTATGCATACAACGGTGGAGGTGTTCTACAATGGATGCATATGTAGTATGCATTGGAACACCATCCGTGGTATGCACACAGTACCACACAGTGAGCAGTGATCTGGGCAGCACACAGGTATCACCAATGTGACATATGCCCCTGCATTGTGTGCACACGTTGTGACACGCCACCCGACATGTCCCATGCCCGTGGTGTTCTGTCTGCAATATTGTCACACCATCACATGACCTACACCCGACATAGCAAACATCCACACTGTTGTCTGCATAGCCCTCTGGATTGTGACACCTCCGACATGTATGGGTGTATGTCACATGGGACACCACAGGAATGGGTACACGATGCCCATCGCACACAATTGTCCAAGACCCAGTCACACATGGCCATGGGTGATAGCCACAGGCATGTTGCCACACAGTACATCTGATGTGGATAGACACCGTTGCACATTGTCCACACATAGTGCGATCATAGCCATAGTGGACCACCTGTACATTTGATGTGGTACACCAGACAACCGGAATGCCTGTCTGCAGCCACCGGAGGTGCCACCGATATCTACCATATACGTGCTGTGGAACAGCATGACTGTGTTGCAGTCATGGCAATGCAATGCGTCCATGTTATGCATCGTGCAGCAACATACATGCATCCTGTTGCCATGCAGTGGCACAGTGCCTGTACTCCCCACTGTATAGCTATGTACATGGCTCACACTAACCACACCTGCACATACATCTTTGCTAAACATGCATTCTATCTGTAGGCTGTACACACAACACTGCACTGTGAAGCCCATTATGATGCGGTGCATGTGGCGGGACACCATTGTCACACATGTCCACATGTTACCGCACATGTCGGCGGATTACATGTCAAGGTAACGTCAGCCATGTGTACTGTTAACCTGTCTGTGGCCACATGGTGTATCACGGTGATGCATGCAAACTACCATGATTGTGTGTACTGCATGCCTATTGATATGACACCTGCTTGATGTAGTGTGCACCCCAGGGGGGTATGCATACTAACACTATTAATGTCTGGGCTGCATTCCCTGTGCTGTAGTGTGGGAATGCTGCATGCCATCTGCAATATCACATGCATGGTGTGTCTGCGTGTGTGTGTGTGTGTGTGTGTCTGTGTGTGTGTCTGCGTGTGTGTCTGCGTGTGTGTGTCTGCATGTGTGTGTGTGTCTGCGTGTGTGTGTGTCTGTGTGTGTCTGCGTGTGTGTGTGTGTGTGTGTGTGTGTGTCTGCGTGTATGTCTGCATGTGTGTGTGTCTGCGTGTGTGTCTGCATGTGTGTCTGCGTGTGTGTAATGTACCTTACAGTATGTCTTTGTATTCACAGGTGGTGTAGGTGCGTTCCCCTCCTGCGGTCCATCTGATGTTAGTGTCCCCACAGATACTAGCGGTGATGACCATATGCATGAGGTACAGGCAGGGTTGTCAGGGGCAGAAGCTGTGCCATTGGTTACCATCCCACCTATGTCCCCCTCATCCCCGCACATGGTTCTGATGCCGACACATACCACATCACCGTTGCCCATAGAGGAAGGACAGTCAGCATCTGTTGGCATGGAGCAGGAATGTGTGGTGGCTACAGAAGGTGCGCCTACACACCATGTTGCCAGTGTAATGACTGGTGATGTGCCACACAGGCATGTGGCTGGTGCTGCTCATAGGAGGACCTCTGGCAGACATGCACCTGTTGTACAGGGCGCAGCAGCTGGTATCACCAGACGCATGTTCCAGACTGTAATGGCGGCACAGGCACGTGCAGAATGGCAGAACCAAGAAGGGCAGAGGCTGCAGAGGGTTGCAATCCATTCCCTAAATGACAACATCCAGTCATTGGCGAATGCTCAACAGCAGATTGCTAATGTACTGGATAGGCGATTAGGTGAAATGGTTGGAATCCTCGACCGAGGCATGGCAATCCGCGAGCGTGAGCTGTCTGTGCTGGAACACCTGGTAGGGGTGAGGTGTAGGACACGTGGGCGTAGGCCAGCAACACCAGCTAGTGTAGGTCGACGTGTGCGTGCCACCTCTCATGCCCACTCACACAGTGCCGGTAGCAGCAGCAGTGCAGCTGGTGCTACACCGTCCACACCAGGACACAGCAGGCCATGTGGACGTGGCCCTGGCCAGTCCCAGCGTGGACACAGTCCCAGCGGACATGTGTCATCAGACAGTAGCCACTCTATACCTCCACCCGGTAGTGCCCGTGCGACACCAGGCAGGCATGGGTCACGTGGCCGCAGACGGACACAGTGAGCCATACAACCTGCACTGTACAGTCTGGGGCTGCCAAATATACCCCGTGTAGGCATCACATATGGCTGAACTGTGTACACACATACCCACACACGGCAGACACAACTGTAGGGCTCCACCACATCCACATGCATTCTGCACAGTCATGCCCAGTAAACTCACCGGCCCTTATACACACACATGATGTCATCCATTGGTGCAGCCTATGCCCCTGGCAGACATATCGCCCTGTGCATATGATGAAGCCTCTGCTGCATCCCTGTAATCCACACCATCAGTGCAGGGTAATGCAAATATATTCTGATGCACAGGGTGGACAAAATAGTGAGAGGTGTATGTGATACCTGAGTATGCATAGCGTGTGATGTGTATGTTGCAGTGGTTGTGTATGGAAACTACTGTTGCGTATGTGACATGGGTTGTGTACTGTCAACATGCAGCAGACATACCATGTAGTGCAGGTTCAGCATGCATTGAGCTGTGTTCACGGTATGTGTGACGGTTACATGTGTAGCACCATGTTGGTTCTGATAACCTGAATCCCTCCTATGGTGTACTCGCATGTGCCTACAGGGAGCACTGTTATCGGTCCCCCACATGTAGCTGTGGATTACCCACAGGCACATCTGGCAATATCAGCATACCACATGTACCCGCAACCTGCCTGGACACCTACATAGGTTCATAGGTGCATAGGTACATGCTAGGCTACCTGCCCTAGGGCATGTATAAGCCTAGCCAGAGTGTGTGTGGCTTTCACCACTCCTTAGGATGAGGATACTATACCCATTAGTTTGCTGTGCCTCTGTCCAGCAGTGACACAGAGATGATTCCCGGGGTATACCTACGATCTCCCATCCACTCATCAAGCTTTCTCTTGAACAGAGTCAGTGAGGGGCTCTGCCTCACAAGGACTGGGATTCTGTTCCATAGTGTAGGGAGTCTCTGGGTGATGAACCTGATCCCTCCAGCACGTCCTATTTATATCCGTGTTGAGGTTTGTGTCTCTTGCTCTCGTGGCTCTTGTTGATTTGGATCTTATGAGGTGGAGCATGTCCATTAATTCCGGGTTGGACATGGCCTTGTATGTCAGGCACAGATCACCTCGGAGCAGATGGTATGCGACTGTATAGCGCTGGAGTTTCTTCATTCGGGCAGCGTGTGACATATGTGTGAGCCCCTTTATCCTATTGGTGGGCAACATTTGTGGTCGTTACAACTGCTGCAAGTGTCAGGTTAGGTACATTCCGAATGGGACGTTGTACTCAATCATTGGTCTGATAAGTGAAGAGTACAGGGGTACAATGACCTCCCCTGATCTGGATGTGAATCCCTTCATGATCAGGTGGGCAATGTAGACAGTCTTCCTAACCACATTGGCAATGTGAGTGTCAAAAGAGAGGTTACTGACAAGTTGGGTCCCCAGGTCCCTGATAACGTCTTCCATGTTTAATGGATTACCACCTATGTGGTAATTAGGGATTACCCTGTTGTTCCCAAAGGGTATGACTATACCTTTCTTGGCATGTAGCTTAAGGCCATGGCTCTGGCACCAGTTATCCATTTCTATGAGACCTCTGGTGGATGTCTGTGTCTGATGGTGTCGATTATGGTGCCCAGTTTGCAGACATCTGCATACTTTGTCAGCCACAATCCCCCTATGTTTGCCTGCATGTCAGACAAATAAATGCCGAACAAGAGGGGGCCCAGGACTGAGCCCTGTGGGACACCGCTCGTGACCGGCTTAGAGTCTGACATGGCAACAGGAACTCTAACCCTGTGGGTTCTGTCCGTGAGCCAGTTTGCAACCCATCTTGTGACATATGGGTCTACATCTATGCTGGTGAGCTTTTCTATGATGCCCGCATGGGGTATTGTGTCGAACGCTTTTGCTAGGTCAAGGTAGGCTGTGTGAACTGCCTTACCCTCATCAATGGCCTTAGTGACTCTTCCGAAAAGGTCGACCAGGTTCAAGAGGCAGGATCTGCCCTTGACAAAGCCGACTTGGGTATGATCCAGTGTATGTAGGTCCCCAATGTCTTCATTTATGAGCTCCATTATGATCCCCTCCATAGCTTTGCAGACAAGGCTCGTCAAGCTTATAGGGCGGTAATGTCCAGGGTCCGTAGAAGCACCGCCTTTGTGGAGTGGGACCACAGTTGCCGTACACCATTCTTTGGGTACGTATCCTGTAGTAAGGCTGAGATTAAACAGCAGCCTTATGTGCGGGTTTAGGTCCTCATTGAGGTCGTGTAGCACACAGCCGGGGACACCGTCCGGTCCCAATGATGCTGTGTTTTCCGCTTTAGGGAGAGCAGCTCTCACCTGGGCATCTGAGATGTTTGGGAGGCTAGACTCTGGTGGGATAGATATCTCTCCTCTTGGGGGGGAGGGGAGAAATATGCATGGAACCTGTCTGCCAGTATGTTGGCAATGTCTGTGGGTTCAGTGATCATTGTACCATTCTGGACCCATTCCGAGCATAACTGTGAGCTTCCACCCATGTTTCTACCATAGCTACAGAAGGCCTTATGGTTGTCTTTTGTGTCTTTCGCGAGTCCTCTCCCACAGGTGGCCTTGGATGATTGTATGAGTGATCGTATTTCACTGCTAGTATTGATCAGAGATGCCTTCCCTGTTAGGGATTTCGCTCTGTCATGTAGTAGCTTTCCCCTCTTGTTGTACAGTTTGTTTGTGGCTGGGGTCCACCAGACCGTGCGCCTGCCTTTGGTGGAAAGGGTCCTGATGTTATTAGGGATTGCTTGATCCATACATTCCTGGAGGTGCTCGTAGAGGGCATTTGTAAGGATTTCAGCAGCATGGGTTGTGTTTTCCACTGGCTCGGAGGCCTTGAAGGGTACCACTCCAGTCTTAAGAAGTGTGAAGTTTGCTTTTGAGATGTTCTTCACCATGGTCTCCTTTGCTGGGGTTGGGGGCGGGATGTGGATCTCCAGTGAGATTAATTTATGGTCTGATCTCACCGATGAGGGATATACATCCGGTGTGGAGCATGTCGTCCCCATGTGTGATGATCAGATCTAGTATAGTTCCTCCTCTTGTGGGTATGGTGACTAGTTGTTCCATAGCATTTGGGTGTATGGACTCCAGGAACCTTTGGGCTAGGGTGTTGGGTCTTGGGTAATGTTCCCGGTCTATGTTTGGGTAGTTGATGTCACCCAATATGATGGTGTTTGGAGAGACATTCATACTCTCCAGTGTCTTCAGGAAGGCTGTGTGGGTATCCTGAGTTAGAGAGGGTGGTCTGTAGCATGCTACAAACTGTAGGGCAGTTCTACCTATGGTTAATTGCACATGGATGGTCTCTGCTACTACGTGCATTGCCACTAACCTGGAGGTGTGGGTATCCTTTATGCATATGGAGACTCCCCCTCCTTATGTGGTTCGGTCCGGATTTGGGGCCGGAACGCATGATATGAGGTATAACCTGATAGTGCTGGGGTGCTCTCAGGAGCCTTGAACCAGGTTTCAGTCACAGCACAGACATCGATGATCTCTATACTGAGGAGGGCTTTGAGGGCATGCAACTTGAGGATTAGACTTCTGGCATTGAGCAGTATTACCCTTAGTTCTTTCCAGGTTTGTTTTCTAGGGCGGTAGGTTTATCATTTGAGCCTTGCCAGAAAAAGGCACTATGGGGGTGGCAGGAGCCTTTGCCAATATCCGGAAGCCCAGGAGTGACAGGTGCAAGCCGTCCCCTGCGAAGCAGCGTGGCGTGTCAAGCATGTCATCCCAGGCAAACAGACATTGGACCCCCTTAGACTGATACTGGTAATTAAGCCAATTATTAAAGCTGATCATTCTGACTCTGTATTGTGGCATCCTTCTTGGTGTGGGTAGGATACTGCTCAGGGTCAGGGTCATACCGGCCTGGGCTACATAATCTGAGAGCCCCTCTATGTCTCTTTTCATGTAGTCCAGGGAGGTATGTCTCAGGTCATTCACACCGGCATGGACAATGACTGCATCATACTTGTACATGCTGTGGAGTGACCTGAGTGCGTGTGTTATGTGGCGGATTCTAGCACCCGACAGGCAGCCTACTGTGATCATTTCCTTGTTCAGTCTGGTGGGTGGGACGTCAGTGTGTCTGACTATGGCGTCACCTATAACAAGTGTGTGTGGCATTGTGTGTGGCATTAAGGGCTGTGACTGTTTAGCACACTGACTTTGGGAACTATGTGTTGCATGTCCTATGTCTTGAGGAGGCAGTTGCTTGGGTGTCTGCTTTGGAGGCCTCTGTAGTTTTGGTATATGTTTGAACAGTGCCTCCAAGTATGTCTTTGTGTGTTTATGTGTTTGTTTTGCAGTTGTGATAGTTCTATGTGAAACTGGGTTTGTGGTGTGCATGGTGTCCTTCTCCTCCTGTCTGGTCTTGCCGGTCCTGAGTTGAGAGAGCTCAGCCTCCAGTTTGGCTATATAGTTGCATCTCTCACATGTATTTGTGTTTTGTGGGGGAAGGTGTGGGTTGTCTGTGTACATGAGGCAATTGTAACATTGCCTCAGGATGCCCAGATTCACCAGCTGAACAGGAGAGGACGCTAGCAATTGACCCTTCGACATGCTAGAAAACGTGTAAGCGTTTGCTGTGTAACTGAGTCAGAAGGGACCTATAGGGGAATGGGTACTCAAGGGGATTCTAGGCTAATGTAGTACTTTGTTTAGTATATATGTACTTTACCTATGTAAGAATGCTTTAGGAGCAAGTGCTGAGCTTTTGTGATACAGAATAGACAGTTTAGATTGCAAGTAGGGAAGTTCTAAGGGAAAACATGAAGAGCAGAATGTACGGAGCCAGACATAGTTTAACGTTGTTTACACAGTACATGACACACATGTCCACACATATACTGCACCTGATGCCTGTGGTCGGTGCCACAGGCTACAGTGGACAGAGACATCACATACATGGCAGGACACAGTACAGGTATGGTGACATTGTGCAGGTGTCGTACACAGCGTGCTGCCCACTGACCTCAGGTGTCACCTGTCAGCTGTGGTGCACGCTGTGCAGCAGTAGGACGCTGTACCAGTACAGGAATATGGCCGCAATCGCGGGGTGTACACCACTATGGCGCACACCCCATAGTGTGCAGATGGGGACACCTGCCTGTGTGGTCAGCACCCTCACAATACAATGCACCCACACGCCATGTCACAGGGGGCGGACTTGCACAGGTGGCCAGTATGGCTCACACCTATGGCATCGACAGGGTTGTGCAATGCAGCACCAGTATGGGATGGTCACCCTGTGTGGTTAGTGTCCATTCACAACAGTATATCTGCATACACCCTCACACCAGGCAGCAGACATACAAACATGTTGACACACACACATGGTGGTGACCACACATGTATACATGGAGAGACGACGTGTTGCGTGTACTGCACCATCCACATACATGCACCCCACACTGAGGTATGTACAGATCTCTACTATGGTGTACAGGGTTGTGTGGCACGTGGGACATAGTCCCCACGATATGTGGCATACATGGGCACACATTCCTGCACACATGTCGGTGCTGGGAATGCCACACCCGCCATATGAGACATGTGCAGGCGTGCAGCGGTATGTAGTGCATTATGCGTACCAACACTGTATCCGGCAGATGTGCTGATATATGCACTTGGGAGGTGGTAGGTGTTACAGTAGCCATGTGACATACAGTCGATGACACCTGACTGATGGGTATGCATTATGGCAGCACTGTCATGTAACAGCGACATAGCATACTGTATGCACATGGCAGGGTAGGATGGTGTGTGACACACCTGTGAGCCACCACCTGCACACATGCATGTGGACAGGTGTTTAAACACATGATGTACACACATACCGCCATACGTGCTGTTACTATGGCACCATATAATGGCCCCCATGATGGGTACGCATGTGGTAGGGAGTTGCAACTATGTTATGGACATCGGCCACTGCTCATGCATGGCTGCGCCATGCACAGTACACATGTCACATGTGTCCCCTGTTGCCATGTGTGTATGCATTGCTACATTTTGACATGTGTGTTGACATACATAGAACATGGACTGTGGTATGGTATCACAGCTGTCACAGGCGAACAATACCAGGGTATGTGTCCCAGTCAACACCGCTACACCCTGTAGTGGGAGCATACCACAGACATGTGTCCACCTTCCATTCGTGTGTGTAGCACCGCGTATGCCACTGTTATGCATGTGGTACATCACAGGCTTCATATGTGTCCTGTGTGCAGTCCATGCACACAGCCAGACAATCACATGTATGACATATCCGGACGTTGGTTCACTCTGGTACAGCAGCAGTCATGTGTCATAGCTGTGTCAGGGCCGTGGTATGTGTGGAGCCGAACTGTCTATGTATACTGATATGGGCGGACTACATCACACATGTGGGATCATTGTTAGTACATGTGTACTCTGCACGACTGGTGTACACCGCTATACAGACCTGTGGACATATGCCACATGCTGTTGTTGGACCATGAGGCATACTGCTGCACCGATGACATGGTGCTGGCATGGCAGCTACAGTGTTCACTGCAGTGTGTACATGTTTGACCTGCACCCATGACGCCTGTGATGCCATCTGTGTGTGTACGAGTAACTGCATGTGTGACCACCCTGTGCATGTGGACGGGTTTACCTGACCGTGACCTGCGGTGTGTACACTCCGTCTGCATGCCGGATGGCGCGTAGCACATGCTAAGTGTGTGAGCATGCCCAGTTTGCTGTTGTGTAGGTGGACACACACGACGTTCCACACTCTGCCCTTTCATGATTCAACCCCATGTGTATGCATGTCTGCACTCTGCAAATGCTAAGTGTGTGAGCATGCCCAGTAAGCAGTTGTGTAGATGGACACACAGTACAGTGCACACTGTGCCCGTCTGTGATTATACCCCGTGTGCATGTATGTTCCCCTTTGCAACCGCCAAGTGTGTGAGCATGCCCGGTTTGCTGTTGTGTAGGTGGACACACACGACGTTCCACACTCTGCCCTTTCATGATTCAACCCCATGTGTATGCATGTCTGCACTCTGCAAATGCTAAGTGTGTGAGCATGCCCAGTAAGCAGTTGTGTAGATGGACACACAGTACAGTGCACACTGCGCCCTTCTGTGAGTATACCCCGTGTGCATGTATGTTTCCCCTTTGCGACCGCTAGGTGTGTGGGCATGCCCAGTACGCCATGCATGGGGACATAGTGCAGTCGGCACCAACGTCTGATACTAGGCGTGTAGTCTTGGCCAATGACATCCTGCATAGCCACGGTGGCTGTCCAGGCGAGTTATATATAGTTGCTATGCCACAATGGCTGCCTACATCATGCACGGCGGTTGCTCTCTCATAGGGTGTACTGTCTGTGGTGCATCCCGTATCCATGTCGTGATGTTGTGCTCCTTAGGTAGGTAGTATTCCTGAGGGCAGCACTGCCGTGTTACTGTATGCCCACCTTGGGATAGTAACATGCTGTGTGACTGCGCACTATGTCTTCATTCCCTATTGGCTGCCTTGCCTCTGAAGATGATATCACCCACCTAGGAGTATGCCTCTTGACAGTGCTGTGCTCAGTAATCTCGGTAGAGCATTCTTTAAATGCATCATGCTGTAGTGTGTTCATGTAGGTAGGCGTAGGTTCAACTCCCGGCCCTTCCCTGTGTATGTGTTTCCAGCTGCCTCTGGAGATAGTAATGCTTTTAGACGCTTCACAACACATACCTTGCCTATCAGCGTCTATTCCTTTACGGATGATGTCACCCGCCTAGAAGTATGCCTCTGACAGGGCTGTGCTCAGTAATCTCGGTAGCGCATTCTGTAAATGCATCATGCTGTAGTGTGTTCGCGTAGGTTCAACTCCCGGCCCTTCCCCGTGTGTGTGTTTCCAGCTGCCTCTGGAGATAGTAATGCTTTTAGACGCTTCACTACACATACCTTGGCTATCAGTGTCTATTCCTTTATGGATGATGTCACCTGCCTAGAAGTATGCCTCTGACAGTGCTGTGCTCAGTAATCTCGGTAGTGCATTCTGTAAATGCATCATGCTGTAGTGTGTTCATGTAGGTAGGCATGGGTTCAACTCCCAGCCCTTCCCCGTGTGTGTGTGTGTGTGTGTTTCCAGCTGCTTCTGGAGATAGTAATGCTTTTAGACGCTTCACAACACATACCTTGGCTATCAGCGTCTATTCCTTTACGGATGATGTCACCCGCCTAGAAGTATGCCTCTGACAGTGCTGTGCTCAGTAATCTCGGTAGCACATTCTGTAAATGCATCATACTGTAGTGTGTTCATGTAGGTAGGTGTAGGTTCAACTCCCGGCCCTTCCCCGTGTGGGTGTTTCCAGCTGCCTCTGGAGATAGTAATGTTTTTAGACGCTTCACAACACATACCTTGCCTATCAGCGTCTATTCCTTTACGGATGATGTCACCCACCTAAAAGTATGCCTCTGACAGTGCTGTGCTCAGTAATCTCGGTAGCGTTCTTTAAATGCATCATGCTGTAGTGTGTTCATGTAGGTAGGTGTAGGTTCAACTCCTGGCCCTTCCCTGTGTGTGTGTTTCCAGTTGCCTCTGGAAATAGTAATGCTTTTAGATGCTTCACAACACATACCTTGGCTATCAGCGTCTATTCCTTTACGGATGATGTCACCCGCCTAGAAGTATGCCTCTGACAGTGCTGTGCTCAGTAATCTCAGTAGCGCGTTCTGTAAATGCATCATGCTGTAGTGTGTTCATGTAGGTAGGCATAGGTTCAACTCCCGGCCCTTCCCCATTTGTGGTGTGTGTGTTTCCCACTGCCTCTGGAAATAGTGATGCTTTTAGACACTTCACAACACATACCTTGCCTATCAGCATCTATTCCTTTACGGATGATGTCACCCGCCTAGAAGTATGCCTCTGACAGCGCTGTGCTCAGTAATCTCGGTAGCACGTTCTGTAAATGCATCATGCTGTAGTATGTTCATGTAGGTAGGCATAGGTTTCAACTCCCGGCCCTTCCCCGTGTGTGTGTGTGTGTGTGTTTCCAGCTGCCTCTGGAGATAGTAATGCTTTTAGACGCTTCACAACACATACATTTGCTATCGGCGTCTATTCCTTTGCAGATGATGTCACCCACCTAGACGTATGCCTCTGACAGTGCTGTGTTCAGTGCTCCGAGTAGCGCGTTCCGTACCTGTGTCATACTGTCATGCGGTTGGGTAGGTAGGGGTAAGGTCAATTCCCATGCCTGCCAGCTGTGTGTGTGTGTGTGTGTGTGTGTGTGTGTGTGTGTGTGTCTATGCTCCCAGCCGCATGGGTTTGTAGGTTATGGTTTTAGACGCTCCGCAGCACACATATATCCTGCTGACATCTCTGTGTTTGTGGATGTTGAGACACAGCTAGTGGACTGCCTGTGTGCCTGCTGTGGTTAGCGACCTCCGTAGCATGTTCTCCACGTGCGTCCTGCTGTGGTGTGATAGGGTAGTGATGTGTAGGTTCCACTACCGGCCTTGCCACATGTGTCTGTCTGTATCTCTCTCGATGTATATCTACATACATATGTTATGCCCATAGCGCTGCTCTTGCATGGACAGCTGTCTGTCCCTTGTATTGCATATTTGCACGGCTGACACATAGAAATGTGGTACGATGCATATCCAAACATTATCCATGCAACGTCTGTGTTCCGGGAGGTGTTGCACGCCCTAGAGACATCTGCTGTATATCTTGGCAGACAGCTATCCTTGCTGTACTGTCACTGTACTCGTACACGCCATAGACCTTGTGTATCATTGCCTGTTTATGGTATGTGTATGTCTATCTGAGCTGTGTGCATGGTCGTGTGTATGTCCCACTATAATCGTCTGTGCAGGTGTCGCCACTATGAGTAATCCATGTAGACAGCTGTTTCATGTGCATTTCAGCACATACCTGTGGACAGTACTACTCCTCCTACAGCAGCACATTCCATCATCTTGCAGTGGATACTAGTGTTTCCACACACATGTATCTGTGTCTGTTCATAACACTCCACCTCAGGGAGCATATATCTGGACACGGCCTTATGTGATAGTGGGACACTCGGGGCCAGTCATGTCATGTTGCTCTTAGAAACATTGATAGTGGGCACAGTGATGTGTTATGCATGCGTATGGCATTTCTGTCTGATTTGGTGTCTTCCTCGCATGTTTGTCATTGTTTCCTGTCGTCAGTTATCATGAGGGCGCCGGACTGTTACTGTTACATGGAACACAGCGAACATATGAGGCAGACTTCTACACAGTCTGCGTACATCTGTGCAGTTGCAGGGTATGTGTCTAATACAACATACCTACTGTCTGACTACACTACACACACAGTGTATGGTGGCATGACAGACCACATGACATTACTTTGTATTTGCACGGCACACCCACGCAGACAGTTGTATTCCTCACACAGGTCTACATCTGCTTATCCACACTACTTGTTCTTTCCTGTACCATATGTGTGCATCGTATTTGCGCTTCCCGTCAGTGGCGGGGCTCACGTACGACTATGGGGGCATGGTAATTGTTATGTTGACACTTCATGGCGCCCTGGGGGACACTTCACCTTTGTGTCTGATTACCTTCCACATTGACCTTCGTGGGGCATACGTTGTCATTCACAATTACCGGAGTAAGACATATACATGTTTGCACATTTGTCCTGCTGTCTTTCTTTCCATCTGTCAGCCTAGTATCACCAGTTCAGTACATGTATTCTGGACAGGTAGCTCATTCATACCCTGACCTGTTGTCATTATGTGTACACGCCCTGATGTTCGGCCATTGCCCTTGTTACATTTCGCATAGTGCTGTGCCTTCCTAGCTGATTGCTGCCTAGGCATTCCAGACTGTGCAGTGGGTGATAGGGGGCGCTATTTCCATTGCATGATTAGTGACACTCATAACATCCATATTCATGGCTACGCCAGCATACCTCTCAAGTGTACCTCGTTATGAGGGACGTACCTCATTTGGGGTCTTAAAAGGGTCATGCTCCTCGAAATTCCTCAGAGTTCCACATTGAATGGGTCTGTTACACATTCAGTGTTAGGAATGTTTTAGGTGAAATCCATGGTAAATTGACATTAATCATATTACTTCATTAAAGGATCTTCTTTATAAGTGAAAACAGCATATTTTAACCATCCTATGACCTTCCTAGTTGAAGTTGTTAGTAAGCCATTAGTATGTGTTCCACATCTTGCCCATTTGTTCCACATTATGAAGGCGAGTGTTCCTCATTTTGGTGATGGAAGGTTGAGAGCTATGTACGCAAGTATTCGCACAATGGTCTGACTTTGTATGGGGTATTTGTAATGCAGTCCCTATCTGTATTTCCTGTGCTATGCTTTACTGCAGCTGTGTTGTTCCGACAGATTTCCAGTTCTGGGTGCCATCTTGGTCGTACGCATGTCCATCCATGGGAATCGCCTACAGGACACTGATATAGGGCTGTACATATTTCACATCTGCTTTCCGCATTATCCGGTGGATGCTTTGCACCATTATTGGGGATTAAGGCATGTGCTATACCCACATCCCTCCCACGGGGCGGGCCTACGGATTCTCTGCCAAACAACACCTAGGCCCATTTCTGCATACCCAGGTTCCCATGCCTGCAACCCTCAACGGTACACATTACACATGGTTAATGTGTGCGGTACTGGGATGTGGACGCACTTCTATGGACTCGCCACTCTGGGGATATCTGTCCATATGTCCTGCATTTCATGGACACATGTGTCATCAACCTTGAACAAGCTTTTAGTGCATGTATAGCTGTTCCGTAGTTGCGGCTGTCACTTCTTTGGCCAATCGCAGCAGGGGTTGCGAATGGAGCAATTTTGAGTCCTACAATGGACACCAGTGTGCATGTGTAAAGTGTATAACTTGCTGGACTGTCACCTTCTGGCCAGTGGTTTTGGCTGCTGCTGTATGTTCCCCGTTCACGGACGTCTGTTTGACTACCCATATTATC
Organism: Protopterus annectens; assembly: GCF_019279795.1. Lineage (NCBI taxonomy): Eukaryota > Metazoa > Chordata > Ceratodontiformes > Protopteridae > Protopterus > Protopterus annectens. The sequence continues at coordinate 709,836,505 of NC_056729.1, forward strand.
TATTACTTGGCATATTTATATCCATGTGTCATATATACGGGACGTAGGTCTGTTGTGTGTACATATATACATGTGAACCCCTCGTTTCATACCTTGCTTTGTTACTGTCTGTGGATTACCTGTGTACACACATCTATAACCATACCATACCTTTCCACTGTACAGGTTCTAGCAGAGTGTACGGATGGTTGGCCCTTTATCTTAGATGTGTGTTACATTGACCTGTGTCTATCTGGCAATTTGCTGGCATTTCATGTGAGACTTACTTGATTCTATAGAGACTTGGTTCTATAATCATGACGTGCTTCCACCGACTATATTTTTCTTTGTCTTCTGGAATCTTTATGTAACCAGTCCTTTTTGGACACTTTCTATTGTTGTTCCTTTTTGTTTACATATATGACTACTTTGGTATGTTGTGCTATTATTGTGTGTGGAGCATTTCTCCCCGGGCCTCTACTGACACTGGACATATATCCAGCTAGCCTTGCCCGGTCAACAAATGTAAACCAACATAAAACTTACATAAACGTACGGTGGCACCTTCTGACAAGTAGGTCGGGTTACTGATGCATACCCTTCGTCAATCCCTGCTACTAACACACCCATTATTCTATCCACATTCTCTGTTTGTCTTAGCACATATCATGTGTTTCTCACTATTTGTACCAGTACTTTGCATGGCATTGTCCGGTTCCATGCTTTCAGAGGCTGACAGTTTTGAGACCTGTATAACTAACGTGGAGGACACAGCATTAACTTACCCTGCTGTGAGTGGATCACACACGCACAGGCGCACTTGCATTTCCTAATTGTGGGTTACTCGCAGGCGCACATGCATATCCATATTCTGGGTTACATATGTTTACTGAGTCTGTGTGATTACGTGGCCTGCATTAGTTGTGACTGTTCCAGTAACATATCTCTGATCCGGTTAATGGACGTGTGCGGAACACACTTTCACCTTTACACATGTAACTGTCTTTGCGGCACAGACGCATTACTTACACGTTCACATTTATATGTTCTATAGTCGTAATTCTAACAGGACTGCATTCACGTTGGCCGGTTGCTGTGACCACTACACGTTTGCTGTTCTGTCTCATTTATATGCATACTCATGGTACATAGCTACATTAACATACCCCCCCCGCACTCACTTACGTCACAGGCATCCATTCTCCTGCTGGGAAAAGTGCGGTACTACATGTTACACATTCCCTATTCCCTACTGCTCTTGACCCAGGATGCATATGGTGTGACCGCAGGGATATTCAGATCACAGGGGCTTATAGCCCCAACGCATACAGGTCTTTGATTGTCAGGGTGTTCCTGTGGTGCTCTGGGTTTGGTCTTGTCCGCCTAGTGTACGGGACTGCCCTGACCGTGTACGAATGTCAGACGAGGCACATGGGCACGGTTTGTCCATGTCTATTATACCATAGCCCCCCCCCCCCAGTATTCCTTACCATGCACGCTGATTGGCCAGCGTGCCCATTGTGGATCGGGGTATAGTAATGGCACACGGTCCGGTCGCCCGGACCTATTTCCATTAGTATACCTCGGTATTTATAACCTGTCTCGCTATGTTACATGGGTTTAACATAGCGTGACAGCTTTAACTGAGCCACGGAGATGTCCGTTGCTTACTTTGGGGCAGTCTCGCTCTGCTACACACATTTAACATAGCGGGACAGGTTGTACAACACAGCAACGGGGACATCGAGCTCTCCATTGCTGTTTTGTATTGATTTGCTATGTTGACTGTGTTTTACATAGCGAGACAGTTTCGACATTAGCAACGGACATGTCGCGCAGTATGTCAGCACCGCCGTGGATGCCAGACATCTGTGGATGGGCAGCAGACAGGCATTATGCTGTGCCATTATGTCTGGGGATTAATAGTTTATTTTCCTAGATGATATGGCATAATAGCAATAACCCACGTCTGGGTGTGGGTACTGCTGTATTTACTCACGGTTGCCTTTGTTTGGTCCCTCGGGCATCGCCCTCGGGACCGCACCACATCTACCGTGGGTATATCCAGCATTACCGACACACAGGCGTGGGTTATTGCTATGATATGTATTCCGTGTGTACAGACACGAGTGTTTGGACAACCAACAATAGCTTCTGCTATTGGCATACAATGCTGTGGGTGGTGCCGGTTATCATACATATGCCATGTTCTGCGTTTTTCCCATTCACACTTGTCTATCCCCTGTCCTCATTCATACGTGGATATTTATGTGGCACATGACTGAACTATGTATTACCTGCAGGTATGCTGTGTACAGTGCACATATGTGACGGTTGGTTACAGTGTATCTGTGTACCTACCTCTGTGATACTGGGGACTACCACACATCCTTCGCAGCATTACATGCGTATGTACATACTATTATTCGGTGGCCTGTGGAAGGTTGTCGGAGCACCGGTTACATGTGTCCCTATTTGTGCATGCATCGTGTTGGTCTTTGTCCGGCCTTCGTTGCTATCATGGGTTGGACGGTGGTGTTGGTGTATGTTTGGGTTGTAGTTATAATGCCGATACATCAGTATGGGGTGGGGTTGGCATGTGTTCCTCTTTGCAGGGGGCTCCATTATGGACATTTATGTCCTGCGTCGACACTTGACACGTGCCATATGTCCTGTGATATTGACACAGTCGTGTATGCCTTCCTGCATTACTACTTGCGTGTTATGGGCATTTTGTATCTGGTACGCATGACTATTATGTTGGATAGCTTAAGCTATTCCCATGCTATGACATAACCATTCATCCGGGCATATACGTGTTATTCTATCCTTTGCATTGGCCATGGGTGTTTTGCCATACGGAACCACACATCTACGACTGATGTCCCACCGTGACATTCTGTGCATGTGGCAACCCTGCTGGGGTGACCTGCTTGGTGGATGGCTGCTCCGCCCTGTGTATTGTGTTTGACATGTCTGCATAGCTAAGCATCGGTACAGTGGCTGCACATACTGCTTTGTCCAGATGTGTACAGTTATGGACACCATGGCGTGTGAACACCTATGGGGTTTCGACAGGTCCGTAACCACACGCGGGATGTACACATTCTGCCGACAAATTCACATGCAGCCATTTGGATATCAGTACCTGGGGTGGGATGTTGACATGTGGGGTACATATTTGCACGCGTGTCACTGCCTAGGACAATACTTCCTACTACATATGGGGTATACCCGCTGTATGTAGGTGTGCAGCTGCGCAAGGCTGCTAGCTGGATTGGGTGGACAGTCGGACATGGGTGCGGGTTACGTGCTATGACGGGGTTGTTGTGTATTACATTTGCATGCATGGGTTCTGCTTCTGGATATTCCGATTCGGCATACGCCATCCTATGTGTATGTGATGGTTACATTGCTGTGTCAAGCACATTTTACTATACACATGTTTATCTGTGTTTGGGATATCTGGTTTCTTTCTGGTTGTTATATGGCCACGACTGCCCAGCTGTGTACTCTCACTACCACTGTGGAACTGCTGGTGACCATGCCCATGGGGCTAGTCATGTGTAGTTGCGGTGCGCTGACATGATGCAGTACACCTCCACTGGGTTTGCCTGCTGACAGTGCATTGCGTGACGGACGCGGTATTCCAAGTATCCTTTGTCCCATGGACGGGAACATTTTGTACTTCGTGGATTTATGGTTGGTTCTCCATTTTGTGTGGACGGGTACTATGTTGCATACTCTGCATACATTTCATTATCCACAGACACTGGTTGGTGCGGTTACTATTGCAGGCGGCATGGGACAGTCAGCACTTTAGGTTGCTCATCGCCTGCCAGCTTGGCCATGCCTACGGGCGCATCCTACTTGGGCTCCCTGGACTCGCGCACGTGCCCTATGCACGTGGTTGTGGTTGCGGCGCACACTCATTACTATGCATGTGGCGTTGCTATGCCAGTCATACGCTGCACGGCCGGCGCAAGCCTTACGCCGGCCTTGCGCTGAGCTTCATGAATCCGGGGGAGTGTTTTTTCATTTCCCTCTTATTTCAATAGCTTCATTCGGTCTTAGCAAAAAATTAAAGTACCTGAAAAAAATGGCATGTCATTATACCTGATCTGACTTTGTACTAAAGCATGGGGTCAGACAAATAGTACTATACAGAACACATCAAAATCTTTAGAATATTCTAACTTATAAATATATTTTATGCTTGAAACAAGAAATTAAATTGGATACAATATTCAGGCATTAAGTCCCTGATTTTGTGAAATGTTCCCAAGTTTGCTTTATATTTTTGAACTGTCCTTCAAAAAAACATTTGTTTTTCTACAAAATCACTAAAGATTACAGCCAGTCAGTAATGCCAGATACAAAAGTTTCATACTTTTTATTGTCGCAGATGCAGTTTGATAGAAAACCTGCTGTTCTACTAACTTTTTAAAGGGACGTTTAGTATTATTTAAAATTGTTCATAATATTGTATCTTAGGCATTCTGTTATTTTGTCTTTTTCCAGAATTATTGAGAAAACATGTAGAAAGCTATGCACGTATGTACAAATATGTCTAATGTAATAGGCATTGTAAGAAATACAATTGTAATATTAATTATAAACCCAATTCCACTGTTATAAAACACTTTAATGATGTTAACATGGATTACCTGGCCTTAATATTATGCACCCTTTTTTTCTTCCATTTCTGAGGAAAGATAGTGAGACGTCTTCTGAAAATGAAACAAATGCTTTTACGAGGAACATTGTTATTTTTCCATTTAAATCATGCATTTTATTCAACACAATACCTCAATTTGTCTTCTTTTTACCTTAAATTAGACACTTGCTTAATTTTGGTTGAGCCTCTGTACTGAGTTCTTAAACTTGAAGCTTCATATGTGTTATGTTGATTCATACCTTTATGTATTAAAATATGCCCAACAGCGTCTGCTGTTTTACATGCTTTAAGGCACTCCTTCATATGTTGCCTGCTTCCTTACTTTTATTATTATTGACTTCAGTATTGAAGGACATTCATTCAGGGAACATGAAAAAATAATCGATGAGAAAGTTTCTGAAACATGATTCAAATTTCCAAAAAGCTGAGAAACATGTCTTTTTTAAGGCAATCTGCTATGAGGTTCTTTGAGCTTATGGTAGGGTGTACTTAATAACAGCAAGCAGGAGGTCTCCTACTGCATGAAGTGATCACGGGGTTTTATTATTCAGAAGGTCTACAGTACAGTTCATTTGAGCATAGCTGATGAATCTAGTTTTGCTAAGCTGAGTTTCAGCCATCTCATGAGCACTGATCCATTTTCTGCCATCAGTTATTCTTCCTGAATCATACCAAATGGTTCTTACTAGCAGTCATCAACCATTTACTGTCCACCATGTGACCATGTTGGCCAAAACAGTAACAGCTAGTGCTGAGTGCTTCAATTAGTCGCTAATCACTGTTAACATAGTTCCATATATGCTTTTCTAATTAAATCTGCATGGCTGGTCTTCTTTTCTTGTAATATGCTGTTTACAGTAATCCTTTAACTTCAATTGCTCCCAACCTACATTTACTTTCCATACTGGAATATTGTAACAATACTGGACATCCTGAACATGAGCAATGCCATATTTGTTTTTTTTTTTAAAGTCTCCTGAAATTCTCAGTCCTCAGTGAAGTTCTCAGTGCTCAGTACTCTGCTGACCAAACAAACTGTAGATGTACCTTTAAGAAGCATTTCCAGATATAGGCATGTGCATATAAATAATGAGCATGTGCAGGCAGCAGTGCCATTTTGAGAGAACAGCCAGAGTGTTAACATGTATGAGTGTGGTAGTCAGTCTGTTTATAAGTTTATTTATTTATCTAAGTTTACATTACTAAGGCTCATTCCTGATGTGTTTGTGTGTTATAAAGCTGCTTGAACTGAACTGACAACTGATCATCTGTTTTATCCAGACCGGCCAAGTGACATGGTGTTAAAACTGGGACCGAGAGTGCAACTTCTTCAAGCATGCGGTGCAGAGTTGAAGGTGAAGGTAGATTGAGATGGTTGAGTGAAACAGAGTTCATACTATCAAAAAGGGCCAGAAACAAGCTAAAGGTAACCAAAACTTGCACAAATTATTTATTTGGCAAAGAAAATGAAATGGAGCATTTGTAAGGCAGAAAACACATTATTAATTAAATGAGTAGCACAAAACGTATTATTAATCAACTGAAAGGCACAAAATGCATTATTAATTAAACAAAATGTTTGAAAACACAGTATTTGATAAAACTAACAGAAATATTCATATGGGCCTTAGAATTACCTCCAGTTTGCATAACGAACATATTTAAAGTAAAGCGAGCACAAGAAAAATATAATGAGCATGATAAGAGATTAAATGGGCATAAAAAGCACAATAAAAGGCCAAAATAAGCTTAAAAAGCAAGGCAACTGCATGTTTTTTAGTAAATGACCATATTTTGGGCATAAACTACTATTTCGTATTGGCCGAAGCCATGGAAAGCATAATTAGAGTTTATTGAAATATCTCAGAGTATGCAAAGTGTTTGTAGAGTGTGTGATTTATTAAGGTGCCTTACCTGTGCATTAAGAGTTTGCTGTGTGCAAACTACAGTTATATTGCAAAGTGCAGTCAAAGGGCACCCATTTAGAAAAAGTTTCTTGTGCTGTGTGCATTTATTTGCAGAGTGCCACCATTTCAAAGTGTTTCTCACATTGTACAGAGTTTGTGTCTTTCGGCTTTTCCCAGTTAGGAGTCGCCACAGCGGAACTCTGGTCCGCTAATGATTGGCAGTGGAGTTTTACAAGCTGGCTTGCCGGGCCTAATGCACAACCTTCAATGAAGGAACGCCCGTTCACGCATGTCGCCACACAGAAGACACTCTAAATGAGAATCGAACGGGCAATGTCTTAACTGAGAGGCGACAACGCTACTGCAGCACCACCACCGCACTCACATTGTACAGAGTCAGTTTCCAAAAGTACAGCCATTTTGAAGAGTTCTGTGCCATGTGCAGTTTATTTGCAAAGTGCATTCATTTCAAAGGGTTTCTTACTCTGAGTTGTTTCTGCTGTGTACAGTTTATTTGCAAAGTACAGTCATTTTGAAGTAGTTCTTACACTGATAAGGAGTAGTTTCACAAAGTTCAGTGACTTTAATATGTTATTGTACTACAGAATCTTATTTGGCAAAGTACAGTTATTTCAGAGTCTGTTGTGCTATTGGACATAATTACAAGTTCTGGTTCTGTCATATTTATATGTATGTGTATTCATACATGATTTCAAGCACCTTTACTACTGTGTGTTAATATGGCAGAGGCATTTCACAGACCCAGTCCACTTGTGTTTGTTCATAATATAGTAGAGAAGTTTTTGGGCAGGAATATGAAATTTTCATACACACAGCTTTTTCTGACAAAGATACATGTACAAGGGCATTCATAGGTTCATAGGTGCTAGGCTATTGGCCCTGGGGCCTATATAAGCCTAGCCAAAAAAGTTCCCTGGATTTTTCCACCCAAGAAAGTTATTTTCTTGTGCCCCTGTCTATCAGAGCCACGAAAGTGATCCCCGGGGTGAAATCATCTTTCCCATCCAATTGTTGAGATTTTTCTTAAAGAGGGCTAATGAGGAGCTTTGCTTGACATGAATGGGTAGTCTGTTCCAGAGCATGCGAAGTCTCTGGGACAGCAGTCTATCCCTCCAGCATGTTCTGTTTATTGTGGTGGCAAGGTTTAGGTCCCTGGATCATGTGGCACAGATGGATTGGGGTTTCTTTAAGTGTAGCATGTCCAACAGACATCAGCTTGACATGGCTTTGTATGTTAAGCAGAGCTCGCCTCTGAGTAGTCGATAAGTGGTGGAGTTGAGCTGGAGTTTTTTGAGATGGTCTGCATATGGCATCTGTTTGAGGCTGGTAATCCTCTTAGTGAGGTATTTCTGTGGCCTCTCTAGTTGTTGTAGATGTCTTGCGAGGTACATGCCAAATGGGGCATTGTACTCTATAATGGGTCTGATGAGGGATGAGTAGAGAGGAACAATGACCTCTTTTTTTCTGGAGGTGAACCCCTTTGTGATGAGGTGTGCCAGGTAGAAGGATTTCCTGACTGCTGTGGCAGTGTGATTATCAAAGGAGAGACTACTGTCCACCTGTGTCCCAAGGTCTCTTATCACACTTTTGGTGTTTAGTAGGCTATTGCCTATGTGGTAGTTCATGGGTACAGTGCTTTTCCCAAATGGAATGACAGTGCACTTCTTGGCATTGAGCTTGAGGCCATGAATTTGACACTAAGCATCAGTCTCAGTGAGGCCCCTTTGTAGAATGTCCACATCATTAGGCGATTCTATTATGGCACCTAGTTTGCAGTCATCTGTGAAATTCATTAGCCAAAGACCTGCTGTATTAGCCTGGACATCTGAAAAGTAGATGCCAAACAGGAGAGGACCCAGGACTGAGCCCTGTGGTACTCCACTTGTTATTGGTCTGAAGCTGGATTTGGAGTTGGCTACTTTCACTGTGTGTGTTCTGTCAGTTGGCCACCCATCTTGTGACATAGGGATTTATGCCCAGTCTAGTGAGTTTATAACTCCAGAGTGGGGGATGGTGTTGAAAGCCTTGGCGAGGTCAAGACAGACTGTGTGCACCACCTTACCCTCATCCACAGCTCTGGTGACTGCTTCAAAGAAGTCAATCAGGTTTATGAGACATGACCTATCTTTTACAAACTCAAACTGAGATGGGGTCCAGAATTTGGAGGTTACCTATGTCCTTGTTTATAAGCTCCAAGATGATATGCTCCATGACCTTGCAGACCAGGCTCTTCAGGCTAATAGGGTGATAGTTCCTCAGGGTCCGTGGTGGTGCCACCTTTGTGGAGTGGGTTAACCATCACTGTGCACCATTTAGTAGGCACAAAGTCTGAAGTGAGGCTATGATTGAACATGGTACTTAGGTGGGGTGCCAGTTTGTTCTGTAGGTCATGCATAACGCAGCCTGGGGTGTTAACAGGTCCCACGGATGCTGTGTTCTTGGCTTTGGAGAGTGCGGTCTTTACTTGTGCAGCCATGATTACAGGGGCTTTGCATTCTTCCGGTATAGTGATGGGCACTTTGTGGGGTGGGGGGGAGTTTGCACTGAACCTATCTGCCAGAATGTTAGCAATATCAGTTTATTCCGTATATCTAGTGCCATTGTTCTGTAACTCAGAGCAGATCTGAGTGTCACCATTGAGATTCTTGACATAACTGTAGGATGCTTTGTGGTTGTCTTTAGAATCAGTGGTGATTTTATTTTCGTAACTAGCTTTGGAGGATTTTATGAGGGATCTCAGCTTCTTACTGAGGCTGACCAGAGAGTTCATGCAATCAGAGGATTTTACTCTTTTTTGCAACAGCTTCTTCCTTCTGTTGTAGAGTTTGTTTATGGCAGGGGACCACTAGATCGGCTTCCTTTTTTGGGGATTGCACAATCCATGCACTCGCGTATGTGCTTATACAGTGCATTTGCATAGGATTCAGCAGTTGTACCTTTATTTTTCATCTGTATGGGTGTCATGAATCTTGCCACATTTGTCTTAAGCATAAAGTTGGCTTTGGAGAAGTTTTTTACAGTGGTTTCCACAATGGGTGGGGGATGAGGGCAAGATATTGATGTCTAGGATGATTAGCTTGTGGTTGGATCTGACCCATGAGGGGTTGACCTCTGGTGTGAAACATCAGTTGCTTATATTGGTAATGACCAGAATATTGCTGCCCCTGGTGGGGGTATGGACAAGCTGATCCAGGGTATTGGAATTTATGAATTCAGAAAGTGTTGAGCAAATGAGTTAGTACATGAGTAGTTTTCCCAGTTGATGGTGGGGTAGTTGAAATTGCCCATTATTAGGGAATTGGGCTGCACCTTAATATTACCCAGTATATCAAGAAACGTGGAGTGGGCATCCTGGGCCATGGTGGGGGATCTGTAACAAGCTGCAGCCTGGATTGCAGTCTTGCTCAGTGTTAGTTGCACTTGGATAATTTCAGATGCATGATGTTAAGCAACTAGCCTGGAGGTGTGGATATCCTTAATGAATATGGACACGCCTCCTCCTTTAGCGTTTTGGTCCAGGTTAGGTGGCGGTGTGGTATGAGTTATAGCCTGGTAATGCAGGGGTGCTTTCTTGACCCTTGAACCATTCATTTTGCTTAACTGCACTGTCAGAATCCATTGAAAGATAGCGTTAATTTGTGTATGCACCAGAAGTATATGCAGGAGAGGGAGAAAACCATCATATTGTTATACTGGCTGAATAAAAAGAGGACCCCAAGTGCTTGAAATGTAAATTTAGGGAAATGTGCAATCCCCAGACAAATGTTACATTAGAGATGCACCTATTTTACACAACAGGCCAAAAGCCAGGTGAAACTTTTGCAGCTTATATCAGTGACTTGAGATATAAGGCTAAACCTGCAGATTTGGTGATTTGAAAGATGAGTCAATAAAGGACAGGTTTGTTTGTGGTGTTAATAATGCTGCAATAAGAATGATTTTGCTTTGTGACAGTGATTTAACATTGAGCAAAGCCATACAGATTTGTCAAATCCATGAGCTCACAGAAAGGCACACAAGTATGCTTGTAAGTGATAAGAGCATGATTGCAACAGCCTTTAGAGCAACTGTAGACAGCATACAGCAGATGGCAAACAGAAGCAGGCCTAAGCACATGGGAGCTGCAACCTCTGCGGGTCTTTCAGAGAGATCTCCTAGCTTTCTAGCAAGTTCTAAGAGTAAAATGGACATGCTTAGTGCAGTATAAGGGTGAGTCAGCAAAACCCAAGTCAAGTTTTATTGTTAACTGTCATAATTGTGGAGCCAATCATGAGTGTAAAAGAGAGAAGTGCTTAGCATTTGGTCAACAATGCCATAAATGTAAAAAATTGAACCACTTTCAAAAGTTTTGTAAATCAAGCAAGCTTCATTCAGTTATTAAGAAAAGTCACTCAAAAAAGCAAGTTGATCATGTAGAGATCTGCAATCCTACTTTCTATGTAGATGTTGTATCAGTAGTCAGTGAAAAGGTTAATGCAGTAGATTTGTTGTTAACAAATTAAGTATTTTGTACTGCCTGATCAATGGTAAACCCACAGAGCCGAAAGAAGACACTGGTTCAAAGTGTAATGTAATGTCAGCAGAAACATTTGCTAAAGTGAGTGCTGGTGAGCAACTTAATTTGGCTAATTGTGCAAAGCTTGTTGCTTACAGAGGTGAAGAGATTCAAACCAAAGGCTCGCTAACGCTTTCATGCTATTTGGCTGGGAACAGTTACAGCTTGCAATTTTATGTAGTTAGAAGACCTGTGCAGTCATTAATAGGTATCAGAGACAGTTTAAGAATGAAACTGCTTTCTTTAACCAAAGAAGTACATCATGTAAGCACATGTTCCAGTTCCAGTTTCACTGATACTATTTTCTCAGAGTATGCTGATATTTTCAGCGACAAGCTAGACAAACTTCCAGTTGTGTACTCCAGTGGTCAGACCAGCAAGGAGAGCTCCAACAGTTATGCAGGACAAAGCCAAGGTCCAGTGAGACAAGATGGTGCAGTAATGTACGATTTGTCCAGTCACAGATACAATTGAGTGGGTGTCTTCCATAGTAGCTGCTCATAAGAAAAATTTGTATGAAATCAGAATATGCATTGACTCAAGAGACTTGAACATGGCATTAAGGAGACCTCATCATCCTATGCGGTGTCACCTCTTGCATAGTATTCATTTAGGGCATTTGATATAACATCACATAGTCTTATTGTCAACTGTCTTTATATATATGTGTATATTTTACACATATTGACATACACATATATATATTTTATGCGTTATCTGTTTACACATATTTTTTCATAAATGCACACACGCAACATCATAGTTCCATATCTCTGTTCCACTTCTATTATTACATGACATGGATATTTGGATGCATGCATTCCACACATGATATGTGTGGATGCATATTTTAGCACTGTTAAAAGAATAGAAATATAATTTCTTTTTATGTATAAAGCATGTTTATAAGATTGATTGTTTAGCAATACAGCATGGCTGACTATATATACATGCCATATATTTTCATACTTTATATATATTTTTATGTTTTATTTATGATTTTAGAAGTTGCTTACAACAAGCTATGCTTGAAATTAGGGCAGTACTTCCTGTCCATTTAATTTTTAAATAATGTATGCACTTCAACTAATTGAGGATGTGACATCATTGCATTTTTAATGTTTGTATATTTAAATGTTTGCACCAAGCACTTTAGTTGCTATTGGCCTGAAGAAGACCACAAGTTGAAAGCGCTTGCCGTTTTTATTTAATAAATATCTATAACCTCCGCTTAACACTTGTATTTACTTGATTGTGCATGACAAGCTATTGTTTTGTGGAGTTGCACTAACAAGAGTTTGTGGCTGTACTACTAGGAAGAGGAACACACCCGCTGGTTTTGGGTATCAGCAATTGCCTGCATAGGCTGTTTACATTGAGGAGACATCTGAACCTGATTCGTATTGTATTTGGAACTTTATAGTGAACTACTTGGGATATAAAACCTACTCTGCACATTGCTTCCCACACATTCTCTTTTTTCTATTTTAAAGAAGCCTATGCATTCAGCTCCAGCAAGACTACGAAGAATGATGCTCAGATTACAAAAGTATAATTTCAAAATGGTCTATACAAAAGGCAAACTTTTTTATCTGGCTGATACCATATCCAGATCACCCAGAAATACCACAGAACAGCTTAATGCAGAGAATTTTGACTTTGATGTCATGGCATTGCATACTTTTTCTACCACGAGACTTGATGAGCTGAGAGATCATATAAAGAGTGATTCAGTTTTGAAAAAGCTCAGACACTTCATCATTGTTAGATGGCCACCAAAGTAATCTTGTGTACCGCCAGAAGTGCAACCTTACTTTTCATACAAAGATGAGATGCGGAAGGAAGATGGTATTATTTTCTAAGTTCTCAAAGTTATTGTTCCTACTTCCTTACAACGTGAATACATTCAGATTTTGCATCATGGCCACCCAGATTCCGATTCTACCAAAAGAAGGATGACAGGACTAGTATTTTGTCCTTCTGTATCAAAAGACATTGATAACATGTTTTCTTCTTGTTCAGTATGTAATAGTACTAAGCCGCATTTGCAAAATAAGCCATATTCCTGAACTACCTTGGCAAACCATAACCACTGACATATTTAAATGGAACAATCAGCATTATGTACTGTTGGGAGACTCTTTTTTGAACTGGTTTGAAATTGATTTTCTACCTAACCTAACAACAAGTGCTGTTATTACTAAAATGAAACGTCATTTCTCAGTGCATGGTAGTCCACAAAAAGTTATTTCTGACAATGATACTCAGTTTATCAGTCAATTGTTTTAGAGATTTGGTAAAGAGTGGGACTTTTTCTATGTTACTAGTCATCCGGAATACCCACAGTCAAATGACCTTGGTAAACTTGCAGTACAGAGTGCAAAGCAATTACTGGACAGGTCAAAGTGTGACAATAAAGATATCTTCTTGACTTTACTGAATCTCAGAAATATACCCCATGACAACTTACTTGACTCTGTCTGAGAGACTTCTATCTAGGCAAACCAGAACAACATTGCCTATCAGTTCTAGTTTGTTGGTGCCTAATGATAAAAAGATCAGAGCAATAAAGTGTTCTTCTGAGAGGTTCAGCTATGATAAAATGAGCAAATTTCTTTGTCCATTAAAAGAAGGAGAGATGATGACGATGCAAACAGCAAAAGGTTTTGATCTAATTGATCAAGTGAGAGGCATATGTGCTGAGCCAAAATCCTACTTAGTGGAATTAGAGGGTATGGAATACAAGAGAAACCACAGACATCTTCTTCCTGTATCAGAAATGATATTGCAGCATCGTACCTGTGATACAGACTCTAGATCTCAGACCAACCCTGACAATGTTCATACCGAAGAACATTTCTCAGTATTCATTTCCATTCCTGATGATGTCCCAGATGTCCCCAAAGTTGAGCATTCCTTGAAGACAGTCCCCATTGCTAGATCTAGTTCTGACATTTATGTTAAACAATCAGGTCATATTTCTAGACCTACTGTAAAATACACAGCAACCTGGATATGGTTGTTTTACATGTGTCTGAGTTTATATGATTGCATGTCAAAGAATTAATTCTGTATAATTGCATGTCAAAAGATCATTTCTGTATAATTGCATGTCATTGAATACTGTCATTTGATGGATGAGCTATTTCTCAAAGAGGGAGGATATAGAACACGGCGTGAGTATGTACCTTTAAGAAGTATTTCCAGATGTAGGCATGTGCATATAAATAATGACACTTGCAGGCAGTAGTGCCATTTTGAGAGAACAGCCAGAGTGTTAACATGTATGAGTGTGGTAGTTAGTCTGTTTATAAGTTTATTTAAATTTAAGTTACAAAGCCTCATCCCTGATATGTTTGCATGCAATAAAGATGCTTGAACTGAACCGACAACTGTTTGTCTGTTTTATCCTGACCGGATGAGCGACACAAACTAATTGATTTTTGTATTGAATTCACTCTACTAATTTAAGTATTTTATCTTTATCTTATTTTATTTTATTTTTTTATAAAACTATGTAACGTAACTTATGGGTCTATGGAAATGCTGTATAGTGTTGCCACATACAAAAAAATGAGAAGCAGCCATTGTCTTTATTAAATATATTTCATTTCTTCTGGCATGTCTTGGTTTCATTCGCCCACCACATTACAGTGTATCAGTATACAGCACATCAAATATGTCCTTAAATGGGACTTTTGTTGTGGTTTCTGAATCAGTGGCAACATATTTGTGAAGCTCCTGCATCACTTGCAGGCAAACAACTTTAGACAGGTATGGTTAATGACTGCCAATGGAATTTCTATTAAATTGTAAGAAATTATGAATATGGCACATATTCATACTAATATGAATAATTTGCCTGTTGTATATAGTACCAGTTTTTATTCATATTACTACTTGCATATTTTCTGTCTGGTCTGGTACTCCAGTGAAATGGAACCTCCCTCCCGGAATCTACCTGCAAACCTATGTAAACAAACAAGCAAATAAAGAAAATCCATAGCAGTGCTTGAACCCCAGTTTTGAATACCTTTACTGCTGAGCCAGTATAGCAGCTCTTTAACTATTGGAAGTATTTTAGAAATTAGAGTTATATCCCTGTGTGACTGAATATTAAAACATTCACTTTTAAGACAGCATATATTTGATAATGATGGTGTTATTGTTTTTTTATTTATGTATTTATCTTTTATTGACTAGCTTAATCCTTCAGGACTGTTGACCTCCTTTTAGAGGATCCAGTAAAGTTGTCCAAGGAGTTGGTTGTCTTACAGCAATCACTTTATGAAAGAATAAAAACAATAAATGTTAAGCACCTACATCTCTTTCAAATCACAGACTTCATCAGAACTAAAACACTTCTTTAAGAATCTCATTAAATAGCCCCACCTTGGTCACATGGCACAATTTCATTCATTTCATAGGTAGGTACTAGGCTATCAGACCAAGGGCCTAAATAAGCCTAGACAAAAAGGTTCCCTGGCTTTTGCCACCCAAGAAAATAATTTTCCTGTGTCACTGTTGAGCAGAACCAAATCCCTGGGGTGAATTTCCTATTTCCCATCCACTCATCAAGATTTTTCTTAGAGTGCTAATGAGGAGCTTTGTTTGATATAGATGGGTAGCTTGTTCCAGAGTATGGGAAGTCTCTGGGACAGGAATCTATCCCTCCAGCATGTTCTGTTTATTGTGGTGACAAGGTTTAGGTCCTTAGAGACTGTAGCTTGGACATATTGGGATTTCTTTATGTGGAGCATGTCCAACAGCTCTGGGTTTGACATAGCTTTGTATGTTAGGCAGAGATCACATTGGAGTAGGCAAAATGTGACAGAGTAAAGCTAGAGTTTTTTGAGATGGTCAGCTTAGGGCATCTGTTTGAGGTCAGTAATCCTCTTTGTAAGGCACTTCTATGGATTTTCCAGTTGTTGTAGATGTCTTGTGAGGTACATACCAAAAGGGGCATTGTACTCTATAATGGGTCTAATGAGTGATGAGTAGAGGGGAACAATGACCTCTTTTGCCCTGGATGAGAACACTTTTATGATAAGGTGTGTCATGTAGAAGGATTTCCTGACCACTGTGGCAATGTGATTATCAAAGGAAAGACTACTGTGCACCTGGGTCCCAAGGTCTCTTGTCACACTTTCAGTGTTAAGTGGACTTCCGCCTATGTGGTAGTTCATGGGTACAGAGTTTTTACCTAAGGGGATAACAGTGCTCTGACACCAGGCATCTGTCTCAGTGAGTCCCTTTTGTAGGATGTCCATATTGTTTGGGGATTCAGTTATGGCTCCTAGTTTACAGTCATCTGCAAACTTTGTTAGCCAGAGACCTTCTGTGTTGGCCTTTACTTCAGAGAAGTAGATACTAAAAAGGACAGGGTCCAGGACTGAACCCTGTGGTACTCCACTTGTCACTGGTTTGAAGTTGGATCTGGAGTCTGCAACTTTCACAGTGGGTGTTCTGTCAGTGAGCCAGTTGGCAACCCATCTTGGATGCATTCACAATAAGTTAGTATATAAAGTGTTTTAATTCCAACACAAAAATAAATGTTGTTTAGTTTACAACTTTGTCAGTCAAAAGGTGCTATCAGTTGTGAAGGTCAGAATTAGGTTCCAGCCCCATAGAAAATTTCCAATAATGGAGACCTTTCAGGAATTCTGAACATTTTATACATTCATTAAAATAAATGTTTTCTGTCTGTAACTTATAGTATCACTGAAGCTTAATTTCAAATGACCATAATTGTCAGTCTAACAAACCCCTGGGGGCCTCAGTGGCATTTCATAAATTCATCTGTTTAGGTAGCCAGTCCATACCTTCTGTACTGAAGACTGCTCAATAAAAGTATTTAAAACAGGTCTGCCATCCTAGAAACCACCACAATGTGTGGTTCTCTACCTCTGAGTGATAGAAACATTATATTATTTTAACGTTGATAGAAATGCCTCCAGTCTAATATTCCACCACAGTGGATGGAACTATCTATAGTAGATAGCATACACAAAATAAGTAAAGAAACCCGTGTCACCAATTGGTTTAAAGCATCCAGCATTGTAAATATTTCCAGTCCTTTGTCATTGATAGCTGAAGAGCAACTGCCCAATTCTATAGGCACAGAACAAACCTAGAACCAGCAAACAAAATATAAAAAAATGCCTTTTATATAGGGAAAACTAAACAGTTTGTGGGAATGTATATACAAACACAATTTTGATATTCTCAAGATGAAAACTAGCAATGCTCTTGGCATATTTTAACGTTTTCTAATTTTTTGTTTTTTGTTTTTGAACAGATAAAGGTTAACCCAAGAGGCAGTCCATAGCAGAAGTTTCTAGAATTCAGCAAAATTTGGTGGCAATTATGTTTTAATGTAGATTTTCCACAAGGTTTAAATGATACTCTTTCTTTGGCAAACATGTTGAAATTAAAGAATTTATAACACGATTAAAGTGTATAATAAAAATAAAAAAAATAAAAGGCATGATAAAGAGGAAGTAATATTTCTTGGAAGGGTGAATGGAGGAAGTTACACCATTTTTTTTTTTTTTGGTTAGGAAAATCAAAGAGGAAGAAGGAAATGTTACATGTATGATGGATAAAGTGAGTAAAAGACATTACACCCAAGAGGAGATTATGAAAGTTATAGCCAAGTATGTGAGATAATTGCATGATACAAAAGTGACAACTAGGAAAATGAAATGAGGGATTAGAAAGTTTAGTAAGGTGTAAATAAGTGAGTTAGAAAAAATGTTAACTAGAGATGAGATGATCAGGTATTAAAAGAATAAATACAAGAAGTAAATATGGATAGTGCATTTCAGTCAGATAGGCTAGGGTGCAGATTTAATGGAAATATGGGGGAATAAGCAAAAGTATGTAATAGTGGAAGTTTACAAATGAGTGCTTTGAGGTGGGAAAGAGGGGCAGAGATTTGTGTGTGAAGGGACAGTTAGGCTTATTTTTAAAAATGGGGAAAAAGAAAACAGGACAAATTGGAGGCCACTGCCATTAAGTAATGCACATTATAAGTTGTTCATGAAAATATTACAGGACAGATTTGAAAAACTAATAAGGGAGGTCATGTGTGAATGATTTTATGGGGTGGTGGGATGATGGGTAGTAAATATGTTAATTATAATAAAATAAGTGTTTGACTGTATTGCGAGAAAAGACTGTTTTTGCAAGGTTGTTGTCTGCGATGTGGAAACATGGCAGTATGTTGGTAATTATTCAGGAATATGGATGGGGAGGTGGACGACTTGGATTTAGTGTATAAATAATGCATGGAATAACATAATTGTTAATGGGTGGATTATTAAGGGGTGTATACTAAGAGCAGAATAAAGCATGAGACTTTTACTTGCATTAATTATGACTGTGGTCATATTAAGATGCAGAGCGGGAGAGAGAGAGAGTTGAGATGGCAGAGTGGAAAATGAGAGATGGGGTAAGAATGCCAACATTTATGGTATGTACTGATAATTTATTTATAATTGCTAAGAATAAAGTGTGGGTCAATGGAATGATTTAGATACTTGAGATAAAGTTAAGTAAAGTAGGACTTGTGGTGGCAAAGATAAAAACAAAGGAGATGCTGTAATAACTGGGGGTATATTTCTCAGAGTGTGAGATAAGTGTAATGGTGATTAAGTTTGCGAAGTAGAATCAGTAGAAGGACAATGGAAGAAAAATTAAGAAAAAAAAGGAAGAGCAAAAATCAGTAGCAGTTATAAGAGGAGCATTCCAAATTACATTTGCAAAAAATGTATTTGATATTAGCAAAAACACTGGGGAAGCTAGGATACATGGGTGCAAACATTTTAAACTGCCAACAAAAAGAATTATAAGAAATTGTTTTGGTATCATTTTGGGTTCAAGATTAAACCTCACAAAAAGAGAGATGCTGTATTGTGAACAAATGGAGTTATAGTTTTAAGGAACAAATTATACATATAGCTTTGAATTTATATTGGATACTGTGTAGGATGGCAAAAGACAGATGGATATATTGTAGGAAGGAGGATGTGGGAGAATGCAAATAATTTTAAATGGCACAGAGCTCAGAGAAAAGAAAGTTATACAAAATAATGAGATTAAAGAGTATGGAGCAAAATATACTTAAGCAATTATAAGTAGGTGCAGTGATGTGGTACAGTGGTGCAACAGTTAGTGTTGTCACCTCACAGCAAGAAATTCTCTGGTTTGATTTTCGGCTGGGGTGCCTTCTGTGTGGAGTCTGCACTGGCTTCCTCCCACATTCAAAGACATGCATCTGGAGTGCTTCTCCTTGGGTCACAGCTGAAAATGGGCTCTATCCCAGTTGGACTTTCCTGGTAAACAAATATTAAATAAATAAAAATATAAAGTTGGTGAATGAGGGAAGAAGATGTAAATAAAACATAGAAAAGGATGGCATGAGGAAATTATGGAGAAAATGTATTATGCAAAGCTGTGGGTGCAAAACATGTGAGCAATAAAAAGGGTAATAAAGGAAAGATTTAGAAGGGTTAATGGAATGGCAGATTTTCTATGGAGGTGCAAGTGAAAATGAAGCAGGTGAGTAAATAATTATGTCAAATATGTAAGGTTAAGGAATGTAATTAACGTGTATGACTGGACTGTGATAGAGTTAAGTAATGGAAAGGTATAAACTTAATATCAATTTTAATGTTTTCAAAACATAGATATGGATATGATAAGTTATGGGGAAGGTGGAAATGAGATGGGTTTAGGATCCCAGTATTTATGGCATATGCTAATGATTTAGTTATAACTGCTTAAAATAAATTGTGGGTTAATGATTTAAATGATTGAGAAAATGTTAAGTAACATATAATTAGTGTTGGACAAAGATAAAAGTAAAGGATTTTGAGATGCTGTAAGAATTGGGGCTATGGAAATAAAACAGAATTTTAGATGGCATAGAACTCAGGGGAAATAAAAATGACACTAAAATGAGGCGATTATGGAGTATATTGAATAAATATTAAATTGGTGAATCAGGAAAGAGGGTATAAACAAAAAAAATAGGAAAGCAGAACAGGAGGAAATTATGGAGGAAAATTATCATGAAAAGTTATGGGTGCAAAAAAGTATGCACATTAAAAGGTAAATAAAAGAAAGACAGGTTAGATTTATAAGGGTCAATGAAATGACAGATTTTCTATGGAGATTAATGTTGCAAAAATGACTGGTTTGAGCACAATTGGAAAGAAAGAAGGAAAGATATATAATGGCTAAAATATTAATAAGTACTGCATGGGTAATCAGGAATAGTAAATGAGAATAACTGCTGTATAATAAACTGTGGGATTGTGAAGTTATTATGAGAGGAATAAAAAAATAGTTGTTGACTAAAGGGGTGGTGAGATGCAATTTGGAATGTTAATAAACATTTCAATTAATTTACTTACTTTTCTCTACTTGAAAGTTATCTTTTGAATTTTGTGTTATGAAAAGTGGAAAAAGTATATATAGTAAAATGAATTATATAAAGAAACAGCCCCTTCTCTGTGTGTTTGGGGGAAGTCAAATATGTCAGGGAGGATGGACCCAGTGGAGGCCCTGGCTTCACACAATATTGGAGGATTCATTTTAGACAAAAATATTGGTGAAGTGGTACAAATAATTATACTGCAATCCAAAGGTTTACAAAGGATGAGGTGGTAATGATGAAGTCGGGGGAACCAGAAAATGAGCTTAATTTATCCTGGGG
Organism: Protopterus annectens; assembly: GCF_019279795.1. Classification (NCBI taxonomy): domain Eukaryota; kingdom Metazoa; phylum Chordata; order Ceratodontiformes; family Protopteridae; genus Protopterus; species Protopterus annectens. Next base: position 709,857,366 of record NC_056729.1, read on the forward strand.
GGATTTGATAAAAAGGTAGATTCCAGGAAAAGATGGGGTGGGGTAACTTCAGAAATTATTATTTCCAGGCATGCATTGGGCTTGGATGATAATGCGTGTGACATGAAAGGTGAAGAGGATGGAAATGAAGCAGCAGAGAGACAGAGGGAGCCAGAAAGACTCAGTTCCAAACACAAATGTGTGAGTGTTGCTGCAAATGGGGATTATAAAAATAAAACAGACATTTTACCACAGGACTAAACCTGTAATTCATATCAAAACAAGAACATGACAACAATGAACAGATATAGATAGTAGGATTATATTGTTAAGCCATTAGGCTTTGCTCATATGGATTTCTGTGCTATTACGCATCTGGGATGTGAAGGTTTTGCTGATATGTATTTTTAAAAACATGAACTGGCACTTAAGTTTGAGGATCTTTCTGATTAAAAAAACTGGACTGTGAAGTTTATAAGAAATATGCTTTTTACAATTTCTTATTACAGGCAAAAAAAGCTTTGATTTGTTATAATTTTGAAAACACTGATGCTGAATTTATGGATGTAAAAAAGTGTCATGAACAAGAATGCCTTTCAGTTTTTGATGTAAAAAATGCTAAAATAACATGTGTATTTAGAATGGTGGTTGGGAGGCAGGCATCGTACAAATGTTGTTTTTCACTTGTGTGGTATTTGCATTATAAATGTTGTTAGAAGGATTTTACACTATCAGAGCAAGCCTAAGACAAATTTCTTTATTGGTGGTAAACTGGAATACTTGATAAATGGTTCTCCCTTCAAAAGATGTAGTAAATGGGGAGATAAAGGGCATGCAAACAAGTAAGGACTATTACAACATACTATGTGTGGTAGTGAAGGGCATGTGGTTTGATTGTCAGGGAGAAAAGGAACATTTTTCTGCAATATAATGAGGAAAGCAGTCAGCTACATCAGAAAGGGCACAAATTGAGCAGCCTAAATAAAATGTCTGTAGAGCTTCTTCTGGGGCAGAAAAAAATAGTGTCCATGACATGTAGGCAGAAACAAATATTTCTTAGGAATGAAATAATTTTTATTTATTTTTATTTTTTTATTTTACATTTGTTGACCGGGCTAGTCCAACTGGATATATGTCCATTTTCAGTGGAGGCCCGGGGAGAAAAGCTCCAGAGGTATAAGAAAATTTTACAAATACAAATTTTACAAATACAAATAATACAAAGTACAAGTTTGTTATGTAATGGGAAGAATGAAATACAATCATATATATTAAAGGTATTAATGAACTAAAAAAGCTAACTTTGAAAAAAAAGGCCTGACGAGAAAAGCTCCAGGGCTGAATCAATTTACAATTACAAATATTGCATAGAACTAATGTGTTATATAAACATGTATATTATAGTTTGAGTCTACCTGGTAAAGGGTAAAATAGAAAGAGTTTAAGTTAGAGGTTAACTCCTAGCAATACAAAGGAAGGTCAAAAATTTTAAAATGAATAGTGTAATATTTACAGAGAAATGGGAAAGGGGAAAATGGGACAATTTGTTAGTTGGAGAATTGTGGTAGGTGCAAGGGTAAAAGTGGTTAAGGAAGGTTAAGGATAGAGTAAGGTATGTAAGTAAGGTAATGCTTTCAAAGAACCTGAAGAGGTGGCATAGGCAGTAAACAGGACAGTGAAGGAACTGGAGAAGAAAAAGAGCTTTAGTACTGAGGACACAGAAGAAGTGGGGAATAGAAAGTGGTAGTATAGACAACAGAGATCACAGACAAAAAAGATAGCTAAAAGGCATGGGTAGAAAGAGGAAAATAAAATATGATCAGGTTTTCTGTTTTATCTGTCATTGAAGATAACTGCTGAATTTCGTGTTACAGTGTTTAAAAAACAAAATTATGATTTTATAGTTCTTTTGGATACTAGATTGGATAATTACTGAAAAAGACAGCAATATGGAAAATTGTAGTGGGGCTGATATTTTTTGGTCAGTTGGAAATGAAACCTGTTCAAATATTAATTTCCATTACAAACTTCATGCAGTAACAATTTACGATATTTTGTCAATATTGACAGCTATAAGGGTTAGTGGATTATGCAATAGTTAGACAGAATATTGTTTGAATAATTGTATGTGCGAATAGAAAATATGAGAACAAGTGGAGATTACTGGAGAATGAGAAAGCCTAGATAATAGTACATTTACCAGTTATTATAACTGGTGACTTTGGTTCTAATATAAGGCACAAATAAGACAAGGTAGAAAGAGATGTAAGGCTTAAGAAGGACCCTTTAATGATAGGTGATTTACTGTTACTACAATGAAACGTATATGTATTAAGAGAGGGGTGCCAGATGCAAATAGACTTATTTTTAAAAGCGTTCAAAAAGTAACAGGAGACAAAGAGCTGACTGGATTGTCTGACCATTATGCTATATGTGGTGAGTTTGGTGGTGAGATAGTGAGCTCTTTAGTAGAGAAGGGCTTAAAAACAAAAACGTTAATGACCAAATGGGCAGAAGAGGAAACCTGGCAATCCAAGATGAAATCACTGAACACTAACTATTAACCATGAAGATTTTTATGTGCCTTTTAATGACTGATGGATAGGATTTAAAGGCAAATATAGAAAAGAATATTATATGTAAAATAATATTATAGGGAAAATCATTTTTACAGGAAATTACTTCAGAAATTTAAATATTCAGTAGAAACACGTGCCTAAGATTATCTAAGGACAGAGTGATCCATGAAAACAAATAGAAAAAGAGTACAAATATTGCTGTAAAAACAGAGATATTTTTTAAAATGGAAAAAAAAAAGAATAACTGCCTTCTTAGGTGGGTGGGATTGGAAGACATGAAAATAGAATTTATAGTTTGATGACATTAGAACAGATATAAAAGGATAAGCAAAATATTATGACTGTTGCACATGCATATACGGAGAATGTACATAACAGCAGGGGAAACCAAATAGTTAAGACATTGGTATTTGAAAAATATTGGTGTATATTTCAAAAAATGGGTACTTACGTATTATCGCAACCAAATTTTTAATATGGTGCAATTCATACTGTGATCTCGGAACGACTTCATCTTTAAGTGGAAAGGGGTGTGTGAAGTCTTAACTGCTATTCTGTCAATGTGGTAATGTGATGTAGGAAGAGGAACAACAGCAAAATTCCTCTTCCTCAGTAGCGTACCTCCCCGCTTTGTGTCTGCAAACTGCTTTGCAGTACAACTGTAGGCTGTGTTCTTCTATTGTCATTATTGTTTGTGGCTTCTCAGCACTTTTCAAGCCATTATTTTTTCATTTGTGTATTTGTGGCTGCATTCAGTTTACTGTTGTATCTCATTACCACATTGGCAGAATAGCAGTTAAAACTTCATACACCCCTTTCCACTTAAAGATGAAGTCATTCCGAGATCACAGTACAAATTGCACCACTTTAAAAATCAGCAGGACTGTGCCTTCCATCAATGGTGTGCCATCTCAATTTATAGCGGTTTTGAAGAATGTAGGTTAGCAGGGTAGGTACTTTGCCTACCTAAAAACTGAGTGCCCATCATTTGAAGACACATTACTGGCAGATTGCCGTTAACTATGTACAGCGTACAAAACATCCAGTTGTCATGCTCGGAATCATGCTTGTCCGCGAAATAAGAGAAATTGGGCTGCTATTTCTTTATAACGGCAATTCAAATTTTGTACTATTTAAGTTAGTGTGAAATAGTTGTTTTTTTTTTTTTTTTTTTTTTTTTTGTGTGTTCTGTTCAAATGAACTGCAAACTGCCTTAGAAACTGCACAACTGTTAACAGGTATTGCTACTTACGTATTATGAAGTGGTTAAAAATCTGGTTGCGATAATACGTAAGTACCAAAATATGTTATTTATAAGAAATTGAATTATATGAGCTTAAAATGGTATTAGGGCAAGTAGATAAAGCTACTCTCCAGTTAATGACATAGTCAGTTAGGTTTTTTATATTTCCACAGAAGATGAAATTAAAATTGCCTTTTTGGATGTGTTCAATAAATGGCTTGATTTTATGGGTCCTTAAGGATTGTATAGTATACATTGTCACATATTTTTTAATGGAAAAAAGGGGTGACAAATGGGATATGAAAAGCTGTATGTGTATTGTTGTACATAATATAAACTACAAAATATTAATAAAAGTTATACAGGTTAGAATAGAAGAATATATAAGTAAATACATGATTTCAGGAATGTATGGCTTGTCAGGCCAGCAAACTAAGGAACTATTCTTATTAATCAAACATGTGATATATGAAATTCAGTTGAGAAGACAGAGGATACTTATAGGGTACAATATACAGAAGGCCTTCAATAGCTTAGAGCACAGACCAATATTGCAAATATTATGACAGCATGGTTTCATTATGTAAATGAGGAGATTGATTTGCACAATATACGATAAGTCAGCTGGGTTATTGTTGATAAGTAGTTGGGAAGATGCAGGCATGACAATGCAGAGGAGAGTTAGAGATGGATGCGTGTTAAGCAGTGTTGTTCTTTATCTACTCACAAATGCTTTCATAAGGTACATGGATGCTAAATTTTTAGGGAATCATTGGGAGCTGCTTACATGGGTGGAAATTCCACAATTTTAAGCTTATGTTAATAGTTTATTTTAGTATTTGGTATGGAAAGGACTTTGGTGAGGATGGAATTACAAATAAATAGGGATAATTGTAAAAGGTTTGAGATGGGCATTGGGATACCAGAAAGAATCTTCTTTACTGGAAATAAATGGTTTTTGGTTTTAATTTTGATGAACAGGAAAGTGTTCAGAAACAATGGGAAGAAGTACTTTTTCCAAAATGAAGGACACGGTTAACTTCTAGAAGACATACATGTTCTTTAGGAATAAAGTTTATTCAATAAAAGCGATACTTACGGAACTAACAAGTTATATAACTGTTATTTTTATTTTGCCTATGGAAAGGGAACAAGAAGTATTGTACTTTTTTTTCATTTCTTCTAGGAAATCCATTTAATTCACATTAAGACAAATGTTGTCTGTAGTGAAGTAACAAAAGGGGGCTGCATTCTATTCATCTGGAAGTCTTTTTAATATCCCTACATATGTATTATATGTTGCAAACTGTTAAAGATAGGGACTTACATTTATTAAGTACATTTTTTCTTCAAGAAATAGCAATCTTTTGGGATAGTAATAAAATAGAAAAAAGAAAAAAGTGTAAGATTCTGTGGGGACAAGAAATGAATGAATTTCAGAATAAGATATATCAATAGAAAATAAGGTTACTTCAGATTCTGGCTGATGGAAAATTGCGGCATACATGTATTGTGAAACTTTTTTCATTATGAAGATGGATATATTTTGTAGATACATTATACCATTTTAGTTGAGATTTGAAGAGATTTTGCAAAGGATTTGAGACTCCATTCTTAAGTAACCTAGCAAACTGATGTTTTTGATAATGCTTCAGTCCCGATATACTTCTAAATATGGTCAAGAAGATGTTGGTATTCCTTGCTACAGATGGACATTTAGAGTTTGATAATATGCTGATGAAAGTATGGTAAAGCACCTATTTGGCAAGACTGGATATAAAGAACACTTAAGGTAGCAGCAATAAGTGGAGGAAAAATACATGTGCCAAGGTCAACCTAGATGCCATTTTCCTCCATGTTTCCTTCTTTGGAATGAATGAGATAATCAGTATGAACTGATAGAAATATTCAGTCATTGTACATCTTTCTTAGTAGCAACAGCAGTATCAGTAGTAGTAATATTATAATAATAGTAGTACATACTAGATGTAGTAGTAGTAATAGCAGTAGTAGCAATAGTAGTTGTAGTACTAGTAATAGTAGTAGCAGTAGCAGTGGTAGTAGTACTTGAAATAGTAGTAGTAGTATATAGAATATGTAGTGGTAGTAGTCGTGCTGGTGGTAGTAGTGGTAGTGGTAGTGGTAGTAGTAGTAGTACTAGTAGCACTGGCAGTAGTAGCAATAGCAGTAGTAGCAGTAATGGTAGTAGCAGTAGCAATAATAGTGGTAGTTGTAGTAGCAGTAGTGCTGCTAGACGTAGTAACAATAGCAGTGGTAGTAGTGGTAGCAGTAGCAGTAGTAGTAGCAATAGTATGGTAGTAGTAGTAGTACTAGTAGTAGTAGTAGCAGTAGTAGTAGTAACAGTAGTAGCAGTAGTAATAGCAGTAGTAGTGGTGATAGTAGTAGTAGCAATAGCAGCAGTAGCAGTAGTAACATGTTATTTTTTTTCAATATGCTCCAAATCCAGAAAGGATGCAATTTCTTACAGATTGTCGAAACTAATCACCACAAATCAAAATGAAACAACTGGATTGATGTTTCCTTGCAGACTTTTTAATAAAAAAACAATTAAAATATAGCCATAAAATACAGAAATTTGTTTTATGACTGTTTTAATTGTTTTTATTTGGATTTTTTTAAAAATCTAGATTATGTAATGTCACCGGGAGGATAATATTTATACCCTTAAGTTTCTCACAGAAGGAGAATGGTTACCAATGCAACTGTAGGTTAACTATTTGAAGCTCAGATGTCATGCATTTTAGCTCTGTAATGCATAAGTAGAGTTTTTCTCTCTCATTTGTTTTGATTTATTATTAATGTTCAAAGGACAGGAAGAAGGCAAGAGGTAATGAGGGCACCCAGCAAAGGGATGGAGTGAGTGTGAGAGAAGACTTGTGACAGGCATGCATGTTAAAGAAAGTGGTAGAGTGTCATTGAATCGAGAGTGATGGCGACAGTTGACACAGCACCATTATATCATGTAGAAAATAGGATAAAAGGGGGTTGATGATGATGATTCGGTGAAAGGACAATATCTTAAAAGGGGACCTATATGTTTCTCTAAAGCTAATGTTGTTAATTCACTGAGCATACTGTTTTCTTATTCATTGTGATGAGATGGTATATCGGTGGTATATAAGCATTTGAAACATGCATAGATGGGGAACTGGCTGCCCTCTTATTTCCCCAGTCACCCTTTTTACCATTCTGCTTCACAGATCTGTGTTGAAGTTATACATGGAATAAACAGTTAAAAAAGTAACAGGTACACAGCACTATAGGAGAGAAATCATGGAAGCTAAGTCCTGAACAGAGAAGGCAGTACAACAAAACTTTTATAATCATGAATAATTCACATGTTCATTTTTATTCCAATATATGGTTCCATAATGGCACATAGCAATGTGGAAGAGAAATTAGTTAGAAACCAGAATATGATTTATATTTGGCAAACTTTTAACTTGTCCCCACAAGACTATAGTGCCATACTTTGATCAGGCAACATTGATATGAAAAAGCATCTACTTACTGTGGTTTCAAATCCCACACAACAGTAACCTTAAATTGCTCTTCCTTTCCTCCCCCCTGGTTCAGGTCTATAAGTGTGCATGGACACACTGGCAGGTGTCCAGGAAGTTAGAATAAGATAATGTGCAAAAGTAGCAACTTCAGCAGTTCTTTCAGAGCTCATAAATAATTCAACACAAGTTTCATGAATCAAACCTGTACCCCATTCCTTACAGGTTGAATTGTTCTCTAAACTGAAGGGAATATCAAGTACCTCTAACAGTCTTCCCCTGAAATACCTAAAATCTAGTTTAAAAGTTACCATTTACCATGAGCACATCCTTATAATCTTTTCAAAAGTTG
>NC_056729.1:709867539-709990039 GCF_019279795.1 Protopterus annectens
GTAAATATTGCACTTAATGCAGCTGTTGATATACATATATATATATATATATATATATATATATATATATATATATATATATAGTTATATCTATATCAAATATATATGAATTCACTTTATAATCGCGAAATACTGAAATATCAATTTTTAGTATCTCGAGGCTATAAAGCTGAAAATTCACAAACCTGAATCCCCAAAACTGCAAAATTCAAACCACGACTGTCAAAAATACACTACACCACACAAGCAAACATAAATACGCCTACCTCCCGACACTACAACAAACCAAAACAACACACATGAACACAACAAAACAAACACATACACCCACCCTTCCTATAAGGAGGGGGGCAAGCCCCCCTACAACCCCACCATGTGGGGGGCTGTGCCCCCCACCCACCCTACTTATAGATACTAACTCCAAGGTCGCACTAAAAACCGAAAGACAGAAAATCCACCAGCGCACATTCTACACCCCCCTTGCACAAACACACATCACATACATACAAACAGCACCACTTTCAACACTTACACGCTCACACTATCACCTACATATCCTAACCCACACCTAAAACTCCCCAACACACTCACATACATACAAACCCTCCCAATAACCCTTAAAAAACATTACACTTACCTAACATGTCATCATTACTGCGGGTTCGACATTTCCGGGTTCGACATTCTGCAGTTTTGCGCAACTGCAGTTTCGACACTTTGGTCTCGAGATCCTGAAATTCGACATTTCAGTATTTCAAGATTGCAAAGTGAACCTATATATATATATATATATATATATATATATATATATATATATATATATATAAATAACAAAAACTTCTGTAGCCATCTAAATAAAACTAGGTATAACACAAGAAGAAAGAATGCAGCAAGTATGTTCAAATGCAGCAAATGTATCAATTGCAAATATATCTATACAGGACCTTCATTTAAATTTGAACATATTAAGTTCACTGTTACTTTTCCCATCAAATTGACTGTAATTCGTGTAACATTGTTTATGCAGGGATTTGCATGACTTCCAGTTTTTTTATGTTGGAAAGACTAGTCGGAAACTTTCTGACCACATTAAGGAGCATTGTGCTGCAATTAGAGGCAAAAGCAGTCACAATACTTTAGCTAGACACTCTGCAGCTTTCTGTGACTTTGTTAAATTCTATTTTATTGTCTTGGAGCAAGTTGACTTGTTTTTTGGGGACTAAGCTCTACTGGAAGTGAAAGAACTCAGATGGCAGCCCCCTTTGGGTGCGGAGTTCTCCCTGGGTTTGAATGATGCTTCTGATTTAAAATGTGTACTCAGATGGCAGCAGTGACAGTCTGAGTGATTTTAATTTTATGCCTTAAAGGGCCGACTTTATTGTTAACTTGAAAGCAAATCTGATTTTATGCATTGCTACAGCAGAAGAGATTACTTCTTCTGTATATGTAATTGCACTTGTACTTTATTACACATTATTACAAATGTTTGATTTCTTATTTTCAGTTAAGTTTACAGATTACATTAAGAATGTTGTTCGAGTTTGGCTCCGTTACTCTGTTTTCTGTTTAAGTTACGCCCATTTCATGCATTTTTATGGACAATAGAACTTTGAGAATTGCACTTCCATCATGTGTAAAGGGGTTGCACTGTGATTTGGATTGGGCAAGATTATTTTTATTTATTTTCTTACACTATTTAAACTTTGTAATCTGCGCAGTTTTTTTATTCTGATGAAGTTCTTAAATAAATAAAGAACAAAAGTGCGCTCAGTCATAGGTTCTACTTATTTCTTTAATTTATTTATTTATTTTATATTTGTTAACTGGGTTAGTCCAGCTGAGAATTAGCTCATTTTCAGTGGAGACCCAAGGAGAAAAGCTCCGCAATCAGTATTAACATTTTACATATAGTCCGCAAGAAAATTGCAATGGCAGCTATAACAATTAGAAAAATAACATTTACAAATGTTAGAGATCAAACTGCAAAAAGCATTTACAACAAATCATACTGAAAAGCAGTAGAGTACAATGTCAGAATTTTTAGAACAAAACCTTAGGTACAATGTCAATGTAGGGAAAACAGTGTTCATTATTTCTAAGTAGTTATATACAGTATAGGTACAGATGGAGTGGTAAGGTAATGTAGAGGTTAAGCAACGAGACAGAGAAGTAGATGGATATTAAGACAGACAGGGGAAGAGAAAGGAGGGATGAGAGAGAAGCTAGGGTTAGGTAGTTTCAGGGAGGATGACTACAATGGCAGGACCATTTATTTATTAGATATTCCCACGTGGCTAGTTTTAAATGTTTTGTTTGGTTAAGGGATCTCATTTCTATGGGTAGTTGGTTCCAAGTTGTAGCAGGGTTATAGTTATAAAGTAAACATCCTGATTTGGTTTTGGGTTATAGATCTGTAGGAAGTCTTGGTCTGAGCTACGTAATGTCCTTTTTGGGTAATATTTAGTCATAATTGATTGAAGGCTAGGACAGAAAGATGGTAGATAGAGGATGGAATGGATAATTAACAGTTGCTGTAGTAGCAGCAAATGAGGGAATTCAAGCCACTGCAACTGTTTAAGAGATAGGCAATGGTGTGATTTGTAGGTCTGGTTTGCAGCAAATCTGACAACTTTATTATACGTAGTTTCATGTCTGGTTATGAGTGCGTTGTTAAGATTTGTGTATAATTGAGAGCTGTAAAGGAGGGTGGGAAGAAGAAACTCATGGGAGAGAGTTATTCTGGCTGAGTTGGTTAAATGTCTTTTGTTTCGGTAAAGGAGTCCGAGTTTTTGGTGAGTCTTTTTGATAGAGGTAGTTATTTGGAGATCAAATTTAAGCTGATCATCTATTATGACTCCTAGCAGTTTAGTGCTAGGGTCAGAGGTAATGACAGTGTTATTGCTAGATAGGATGGAAAATGTTGTTTTGAGATTGATGAGGTTTTTGGGAGAAAGAGTAGGAGCTTAGTTTTCTTAGGATTGAGAATGAATTTGTTGTCACAAAGCCATGTCTCTATGGTGTTGAGTGATGCCTGGATAGTAGAGTTGAGGTCAGATGGATTGTCAGCAATGGTGATAACTGTAGAATCATCAGCATATTGTACAAGTGTGAAGTTGGGACAAGAAGTGTAAAGTAGGTTGGTGAAAATATTGAAGAGCAGTGGCCCCAGTATGGATCTTTGGGGGACACCCATTGGGTCGCTTGGGGGGGGGGAGAAAGAGCAGAGTGCCATTTAATAGCTTGTTGGTGGTTAGAGACATAGCCGGAAAACCAGGATATGGTGGGAGGAGAGAATCTTAGGTGAGAGAGTTTGTCTAGGAGGAGGGGATATAAGACAGTACTTGCTGCATTCTTTCTTCTTGTATTATATCTAGTTTTATTTAAGTTATACAGATGCCTTTGGAAGATTTTTTGTTATTTTAATAATTTTCTTCACCAGTGTTTTCTCGTTTTATGTGCATATTCACACAAATATATATATATATATATATATATATCTATATATATATATATATATATATATATATATATATATATATATATATATATATATATATATATAAAGGTATACAGATATATTTATAGCTAATACATATATATATATATATATATATATATATATATATATATATATATGTATATATATATATATATATATATATATATATATATATATATATATATATATATATATATATATATATATATATATATATATGGGTCTACTTCACATGACTGACATTTCATTTGACTGAATTTTGTTTGACAGAGACCATAATACCGAATTTTCAAAATACTGAAACCCCATTTGACTGAATTTCGTTATACGGAATTCTAAGCCTTAGATATGATGTGGGTTTCTCTTCTCCTTTGACTTGCTTGTGATAAAAATAATTACTGTAACTTATAGTGCTGATTGCCAGAATAGCGATAGTCATGTAGAAAGTAGTGTTGTAATGTTTCTAAATGTGGGTATGTCTGTTTATGTTTTTATGGGAAGTATCTCAAGTAATATGGTGGATGTTTTGTATGCTCCCAGCAGTAGTGGCAGTGTGTAGACTACTGTAAGGTAAGTGAAAGGTATATACCCTTTTCCCCACTGTGGTGCAATCCCGGAGTTAGTATATATAGTTACGGGGTGTGGGGGGAATAGCCCCCCACATTGAGGGACCTAGTTTGGTTTTATATCATCCATTTTCTGTTAAGAGGGTACATAGGTAATTTTCAAGTTCTGGAAAGAGTTAGTTATTGGTGTTGTAAGTTTGCATTTTTATGGTTTACAAGTTAGTATTTTGAAATTTAAGGTTTCAGTATAATGAGTTTTAGTCAAGTGAGTTTTCAGTATTTTGAAAAATAGGTATTTTGGTTTCATTCAAATGAAAGTCAATCAAATGAAATTTCAGTCATGTGAAGTGCACCCATATGTGTGTGTGTGTGTGTGTGTGTGTGTGTGTGTGTGTGTGTGTGTGTGTGTGTGTATATATATATATATATATATACATATACATATATATATATATATATATATATATATATATATATATATATATACATATATATATAGAGTACTCTATAGACACACACACACACACACACACACACACACACACACACACACACACACACACACACACACAGAGATAGATAGCTAGATATAGCTATAGATATAAATATAGATATAAATGCTGCAAGGCTCAATCCTCAATCCTATAGATATAGCTATAGATATACATACAGATCCTTTCAAGGTTATTTGTTCTGCCAGTATTTCTTTTATAAAAGCAATAAATATTGCACTTAATGCAGCAGTTTTATATATATATATATATATATATATATATATATATATATATATATATATTTATATAAAATATATATATATATATATATATATATATATATATATATATATATATATATAGAGTTATATCTATATTGAATATATATGGATTCAATTTATAATCGCGAAGTACTGAAATATCAATTTTCAGTATCTCGAGAGTATAAAGCTGAAAATTCACAAACCTGAATCCCCAACACTGCAAAAATTCAAAACCGCGACTTCCAAAAAAACACTACACCACACAAGCAAACATAAATACACCTACCTCCCGACACTACAACAAACCAAAACAACACACACGAACACAACAAAACAAACACATACACCCACCCTTCCTATAAGGAGGGGGGCAAGCCCCTCTACACCCCCCCATGTGGGGGGCTGTGCCCCCACCCACCCTACTTATAGATACTAACTCCGAGGTCGCACTAAAAACCGAAAGACAGAAAATCCACCAGCACACATTCTACACCCCCCTTGCACAAACACACATCACATATATACATACATACAAACAGCACCACTTTCAACACTTACACACTCACACTTTCACCTACCTATCCTAACCTACACCTAAAACTCCCCAACACACTAACATATATATAAACCCTCCCCATAACCCTTAAAAAACATTACACTTACTTAACATGTCATCATTACTGCGGGTTCGACATTTCCGGGTTCGATATTCTGCAGTTTTACGCAACTGCTGTTTTGACAGTTTGGTGTCGAGATCCTGAAATTCGACATTTCAGTATTTCAAGATTCCAAAGTGAACCATAACTAACAAAAAACTTCCAAAGCCATCTGTACAACATAAATAAAACTAGGTATAACACAAGAAGAAAGAATGCAGCAAGTATATTCAACTGCAGTAAATGTATCAGTTGTAAATATATCTATACAGGACCTTCTTTTAAATGTGAACATATTAAGTTCACTGTTACTTTTCCCATCAATTTGACTTTAATTCTTGTAACATTGTTTATGCAGGGATTTGTATGACTTGCAGTTTTTCTATGTTGGAAAGACTAGTCATAAACTTTCTGACCGCATTAAGGAGCATTGTGCTGCAATTAGAGGCAAAACAGTCAGAATGCTTTAGCTAGACACTCTGCAGCTTCCTGTGAATTTGTTAAATTCTATTTTATTGTTTTGGAGCAAGTTGACTTGTTTTTTGGGGACTAAGCTCTACTGAAAGTGAAAGAACTCTGACGGCAGCTCCCTTTTGTTGTGGAATTCTCCCCGGGTTTGAATGATGCCTCTAACTTAAAATGCGTACTCAGATGGCAGCAGTGACAGTCTGAATGATTTAAATTTTATGGCTTAAAGGGCTAACTTTATTGTTAACTTGTAAGCAAGTCTGATTTTATGCATTGCTACAGCGGAAGAGATTACTTCTTCTGTATATGTAATTGTACTTTATTACATATTATTACAAATGTTTGATTTCTAATTTTCAGTTAAGTTTACAGATTACATTAAGAATGTTGTTTGAGTTTGGCTCCGTTACTCTGTTTTCTGTTTAAGTTATGCCCACCACATGCATATTTATGGACAATAGCACTTTGGGAATTGCACTTCCATCATGTGTAAAGGGGTTGAACTGTGATTTTGATTGGACAAGATTATTTTTATTTGTTTTCTTACACTATTTAAACTTTGTAATCTGTGCAGTTTATTTATTCTGATGAAGTTCTTAAATAAATAAAGAATGAAAGTGCGCTCAGTCACAGGTTCTAATTATTTCTTTTATTTATTTTATATTTGTTAACCGGGTTAGTCCAGCTGAGAATTAGCTCGTTTTCAGTGGAGACCCGAGAAGAAAAGCTCCGCAATCAGTATTAACATTTTACATATAGTCAGCAAGAAAATTGCAATGGCAGCTATAACAATTAGAGAAGTAACATTTACAAATGTTAGAGAACAAACTGCAAAAAGCATTTACAACAAATCATACAGAAAAGCAGTAGAGTACAATGTCAGAATTTTTACAACAAAACCTTAGGTACAATGTCAATGTAGGGAAAACAGTGTTCATTATTTCTAAGTAGTTATATACAGTATAGGTACAGATGGAGTGGTAAGGTAATGTAGAGGTTAAGCAACGAGACAGAGAAGTAGATGGATATTAAGACAGACAGGAGAAGAGAAAGGAGGGATGAGAAACAAGCTAGGGTTAGGTAGTTTCAGGGAGGATGACTACAATGGCAGGACCATATATTTATTAGATATTCCTGTGTGGCTAGTTTGAAATGATTTGTTTGGTTAATGGACCTCATTTCTATGGGTAGTCGGTTCCAAGTTGTAGCAGGGTTATAGTTATAAAGTAAACATCCGGATTTGGTTTTGGGTTATAGATCTGTATTAAGTCTTGGTCTGAGCTACGTAATGTCCTTGTTGGGTAAAATTTAGTTATAATTGATTGAAGGCTAGGACAGAAAGATGGTAGATAGAGGATGGAATGGATAATTAACATTTGCTGTAGTAGCAGCAAATAAGGGAATTCAAGCCACTGCAACTGTTTAAGAGATAGGCAATGGTGTGATTTGTAGGTCTGGTTTGCAGCAAATCTGACAACTTTATTATACGTAGTTTCAAGGCTGGTCATGAGTGCGTTGTTAAGATTTGTGTATAATTGAGAGCTGTAAAGGAGGGTGGGAAGATAAAATGCATGGGAGAGAGTTATTCTGGCTGAGTTGGTTAAATGTCTTTTGTTTCGGTAAAGGAGTCCGAGTTTTTGGTGAGTCTTTTTGATAGAGGTAGTTATTTGGAGATCAAATTTAAGCTGATCATCTATTATGACTCCTAGCAGTTTAGTGCTAGGGTCAGAGGTAATGACAGTGTTATTGCTAGATAGGATGGAAAATGTTTTTTTGAGATTGATGAGGTTTTTGGGAGAAAGAGTAGGAGCTTAGTTTTCTTAGGGTTAAGAGTTAATTTGTTGCCACAAAGCCATGTCTCTATGGTGTTGAGTGATGCCTGGATAGTAGAGTGGAGGTCAGATGGATTGTCAGCAATGGTGATAACTGTAGAATCATCAGCATATTGTGCAAGTGTGGAGTTGGGACAAGAAGTGTAAAGTAGGTTGGTGAAAATATTGAAGAGCATTGGCCCCAATATGGATCCTTGGGTGACACCCATTGGGACGCTTGCGGGGGAGAGCAGAGTGCCATTTAACAGCTTGTTGGTGGTTAGAGAGATAGCCGGAAAACCAGGATATGGTGGGAGGAGAGAATCTTAGGTGAAAGAGTTTGTCTAGGAGGAGGGGATGTGAGACAGCACTTGTTCTTTCTTCTTGTATTATATCTAGTTTTATTTAAGTTATACAGATGCCTTTGGAAGTTTTTTTGTTATTTTAATAATTTGCTTTGCCAGTGTTTTCTCAGTTTTATGTGCATATACACACATACATATATATATATATATATATATGTATATATATATATGTATATATATATCTATATATATATATATATATATATATATATATATATATATATATATATATATATATATATATATATATATATATATGTATATATACATATATATATATATATATACTGCTGTGGTGGTGCTGCAGTAGCGTTGCTGCCTCACAGTAAGATGTTGTCCTGTTCGATTCTCAGCTAGAGCATCTTCTCTGTGGGGACATGCGTGAATGGGCGTACCTTCGTTGAAGGTTGTGCATATCAGGGCTGGCAACTCGGTAAGTAAAAATCTTCTGCCAATCATTAGCGAACCGGAGTTCCGCTGTGGTCACCCCTAACCGGGAAAAGCCGAAAGACACAACATATATATATATATGTATATATATATATATATATATATATATATATATATATATATATATATATATATATATAGGTCTACTTCACATGACTGAAATTTCATTTGACTGAATTTTGTTTGACAGAGATCATAATACCAAATTTTCAAAATACTGAAAACTCATTTGACTAAATTTTGTTATACTGAATTGTAAGCCATAGATATGATGTGGATTTCTCTTCTCCTTTGACTTGCTTGTGATAAAAATAATTACTGTAACTTATAGTGCTGATTGTCAGAATACTGATAGTCATGTAGAAAGTAGTGTTGTAATGTTTCTAAATGTGGGTATGTCTGTTTACGTTTTTATGGGAAGTATCTCAAGTAATATGGTGGATATTTTGTATGCTCCCAGCAGTAGTGGCAGTGTGTAGACTACTGTAAGGTAAGTGAAAGGTATATACCCTTTTCCCCACCGTGTTGCAATCCCGGAGTTAGTATATATAGTTAGGGGGGTGTGAGGGGAACAGTACCCCACATTGAGGGACGTAGTTTGGTTTTATATCATCCAGTTTCTGTTAAGAGGGTACATAGGTAATTTTCAAGTTTTGGAAAGAGTTAGTTATTGGTGTTGTAAGTGTGCATGTCTATCGCTTACAAGTTAGCATTTTGAAATTTAAGGTTTCAGTATAATGAGTTTCAGTCAAGTGAGTTTTCAGTATTTTGAAAATTAGGTATTTTGGTCTCAGGCAAATGAAATTTCAGCCATGTGAAGTACACCCATATGTGTGTGTGTGTGTGTGTGTGTGTGTGTGTGTGTGTGTGTGTGTGTGTGTGTGTGTGTGTGTGTGTTTGTGTGTGTGTATATACAGTACTATATATATATATATATATATATATATATATATATATATATATATATATATATATATATATATATATATATATATATATATATATGTGTATGCACACACACACATACACACAGTACTATATATATATATATATATATATATATATATATATATATATATATATATATATATATATATATATATATATATATAAGTATGTATGCACACACACACACACACACACACACACACACACACACACACACACACACACACACACATAGAGAGAGAGAGAGATAGATAGTTAGATATAGCTATAGATACAAATATATATATATGCTGCAAGGCTCAGTTCTGACTTCCAGACAATGCCTGTATAGAAATTGTCTGTCCTCCCTGTGTTTTATTGGTGTTCCTCCCACCTCCCACAAGCATGCTGAATGTTTCCACCTCAAACTCACCCAAGAATGGAACCCTAGGCAGCAGCACAGACTCCAGATGTTGCCCATTGGTGAAGAGTTGTATGGACTAGCTGCTTTGATCATCAGATGTGATGCACAGTATCCTCTAGGTAGGAGAAACTGGATCACAGGCTGTGCTCCATGTCAGGGTTATCTACTCAATGGTGTAAAAAATTGTCTCTAAGTGATATGGTTGTGTTGACTAATGTTGACAAAAGTGGGCATGGCTGTTTGCCTGTAATGAATGGGTTGAGGAGCTAGCCTACTCGGACCTACACCAGGTACCCATGGTAAATTTGTTAGGAGTTTATGTGCTCTTTTTGGCCAATGTGTGTCTGCCATAAAGCCCAGCAGCCTTGAGTTAATAAGGTACTGTCCAGATAGTGTTCAGTTTTCCAGCTTGGGTAGCATGTGATAGCTCTGTTGAGCAAAAGCTGGGCATAAATCCAATCAACCTGCCAAACATGAACTCAGAATTGCTACACTCGGTATAGGTTCACTGACAGGATGCAGCTTACATGTGAATCACATAATGGTAAGAAGGAGGCTGGACACCTTGACAATCCAGGAAACAAGAAGAAAGGGCAGCGCAGCAAAGCCACTTGACTTGGGATCCACACTCTACTACTCAGGAAGAGGACAGACTAGAAATGGTGTGGGATTGGTGATGAGGGAGAGAATTCAGAAAACACTGAGGGATGTCATCAGAATTACTGCCAGAATCATGGCAGTTAGACTTGAGTGAACATTACAGCACTGTTCATAAGCTCAACCTGTGACTTAGAGCAGGATTGTGATAGCAAGGAAAAGAGTGCATTCAAACAGCAGTTGCAGGACCTTTTAGATTAAGCAGAACAACAAGAATTGGTGGTGATAATTGGGCACATGAAGGCATATATCGAGCAGACAGAACAGGAAATGAGGACTTGCCTGGATCTATTTGGGTTGAGCAGCAGGGATAAAGAAAAAGAAGCCACTCTAAACTTCTGCGTGACAAATGCCATGGTGGCAGCCAACACGTTATTCAGCGAGAGATAATCACAGGATCACATAAAAGAGTGGACAACATGCAACTCAGGTGGACCTCCTATTAATTAAGGAAAGCCCAGTGGGGTAGAATCAGTGATTGCAAAGTCATCCTCAGTGAAGCAGTCATCCCACAGCATAAACCACTGGTTGCCACAATCAGTTAAAAACAGTGGTCTGAGAAGACACTAATGTCAACACAGACCAGGCTAAAGACTTGGAAGTTGACTGAAGATAAAGTACAAGGGTTCAAGGAAATACTCAGGGTTCTACACCTCAAGAAGGAGGGCACACAAGTAAAACCAAAGAAAAATGTCAGAGCCTTAAAACAATATGTGAGAGGACTATAGAACAGATATGTGGCCAAGCCAGGTATGGAAATAATGAACATAAGGAAAGCTGCTGGCAGAATGTATAAGTCCAGAAAGTATTTAAAAGAAAAGGAGTGCAGATAAAAAAGAGACAAATATAAAATATGGACCAGGATAAGTAGGACTACTGGCTGGCAAACAAAGAGGGTAAGCAAAGACTTGCAACAGCAAAGAACTACACATTAGGGGCACTCTACCAGCTTCTGGAAAGTGACTCAGTAGATAGCATAAAGAAACACTATCTGGCTGCAAGGCAAAGACAGAAATATAAAAAAGATAGTCAGATCCAGGGGATGCCAGCAACAACTTGCTCCCCATTCCACAGAATATGAAAAGCAAGTAGAAGAAGTATTTCTATTTCAATAGGTTACAGCTGTGATCACCAAAAGTAACATTAAAAAAAAATATGCGGGGGGATCAAAAGCCACCCAATATGGGTACTCTACCCAACAACCCAAAAATTAAACATACTAACTTCAGGGTCATACAGCCTCAACTAAAGAGGAAAAGCCCTTTAATTAAGTAACAGTCAATCTATAGCAGTTCAACTGGTGCATAATTTCACTGACTATACTGCGGTAGAAAAACACCAGCACTTCAGTAAGAGATGAAATGTGATGATAAATCATATAACCCCATTGATTAATATATATATATATATATATATATATATATATATATATATATATATATATATATATATATATATATATATACACACACACACACACACACATATATATATATATATATATATATATATATATATGCATGTATATATATATTTATATATATATATATATATATATATATATATATGCATATATATATATATATATATATATATATATATATATATATATATCGATATCTATCTATATATGCATATGTATATATATATATATATATATGCTCACAGACACAGACACACACACACACACATACACAAACGCGCACACACACACACACACACACACACACACACACACACACACACACACACACACACACACACACACACACACACACACACACACACACACACACACCATTTTATCGCGTGCCGAAATGCTGAAATGGTTGTGATTTACATCGCTGGTATAGTTGGTTATTATGTATCTGTTCAAATACACCATGCAGCTAGAAAAAAAAAACAGATCTAAAAATTTGAACTAAAATGACAACTAGAATTACGACCCTTAGCTGCCAAAAAGACTTCTATTCCTATGTTCTGACTTCCTTATATTTCTGCATAGTGATGCATGCCTAGCATTTCATGCTAAGAGCACAGCCATTTACGATCTCTTACATATCCACATAACAATTACTCCATAATAATAGGGGTGGGAGGTTGGCGTAACAGTTAAGGTGCTTATCTTAGAAACACAAGGTGCAGAGTTTTATTGGCTTTGCTTAAAATGGCCCCCCAAGGACAGTTAGCCTAGTACTAATCTATGAATCTATAAACTCTCAAATAAAATTTTAATCTCCTTCAACAAATAAATAAGACAAACTATAGGAAAGGATTTATTTCTCAGTTGTTCCCTGATCTTGGGAGTAATTTTCTGCTAGATATAAAACAGAATAAAACCCTTACTTCCTTTAAGCATACCTTGAGGATTAGAAGGATACCCATAAATGACAATGCTTTTTGACAAAATGATTATGGCCCACAGACTGACTCTGTCTTGTAAACTCTATGAATCTATGAACATACATGCGTGTGTGTGTGTGTGTGTGTGTGTGTGTGTGTGTGTGTGCGTGCACCATACCTCTCAATCTCCTAGAGCAAGAAATCTGGACAGACCCATAAATAAAAGTAGGACAAAGGCCCAAAAATAGGGACAATTTTTAAATATTGCTCTTACAAACTTAGAAAATTGATAGAATAACACGTTTCATAGGACGATTCTAGGCTATTGGTCGGGAAGCCCTTATAAGCCTAGCCAAGAATTTCAAACATGTTCCCACAAAGTCAGCATCTATTTTCCCTGCTCAGCAGGGACACAGATGGGATCCCTGGGCTATATTTTCTGTTTCCCATCCAGTTGTCCAGGTTACTCTTAAAGACGGCTAGTGAGGTACTCTGCTTGACATGGAGAGGAAGTCTATTCCATAGATGTGGGAGTCATTGGGACACAAATCTATCATGCCAACATGTTCTCTTAATGTCACAAACCAGGTTGAGACCTTGTATGAGTGTTGTGCGAGGGGAGTTTGGCTTACGGATATGCAGCAACTCCATCAAGGCTGAGTCTGAGACGGCCTTACATGCCAGACACAGGTCACCACTGAGCAGTCTGTATGAGACTGAGTAGAGAGACAGGGCTTTTAGCCTATCTGTATAGGATGGGTGATTGAGACCTTGGATTTTCCTGGTCAGGAACCTCTGTGGTCTTTCCAGCTGCTACATGTGCTTGGCAATGTACAACTTGAAGAGGGCATTGTACTCGATAATGGGTCTGATAAGGGAGGAATACAGGGATGTTATGACCTCCTTGTTCCTGGATGAAGTACCCTTACTTATGTGATGGTCCATGTATAAAGCTTTCTTTAGAATGGAGACAACATGGTGGTCAAAAGACAGGTTTCTATCAACCTGCGTGCCCAAGTCTCTCACAACTGATTGCGTGATTAGTACATTGCTATTAATGTGATAATTAGTGGGGACATCATATTCCCCACTGGGGATAATGATGCATTTCTTAGCATTCAGTCTGAGGCCATGCTTCTGGAACCAGTCAGTTGTTGGGGTAAGGCCTCTTGGAGGATGTTCACATCACTAGGGGAATTTGACAGTGCCCAGCTTGCAGTCATCTGCAAACCTGGTCTGCAAACCTGGTCAGCCACAGACCACTGGTTTTGGCTTCCACCTCAGAAAAGTATATCCCAAACATTAGAGGCCCCAAGACCGATCCTTGGGGTATGCTGCTTGTTATGGGTCTACTACTAGAGATGTCTTACTCTATTTTAACTGAGAGGGTTCTATCAGTGAGCCAGTAAGCTACCCATCTGGTAACATATGGGTTGGTGCCTAGCTGGGAGAGTTTATCTATTATTCCCGAGTGGGGCATAGTGATGAAGGCTTTGGCTAGGTCAAAGTAAGCAGTGTACACAGTCTTGCCATCATCCATGACTTTGGTGACTGTTTCAAAGAAGATGACCAAGGTTAACAGTCATGATCTCCCTTTGACAAAACCAAACTGTGTAGGATGAAATGTTTGGAGGTTGCCAATGTCCTTGTTTATAAGATCCATGATAATGCATTCCATGGCCTTACAGATCAGGCTAGTTAGACTGATGGGCCTATAATTGCCTGGGTCATTGGACGCTCCACCTTTGTGCAGAGGGATGACAGTGGCTGTCCTCCATTCTGCTGGGATGAAGCTGGTGCACAGGCTTTGGTTGAATAGGGTGCCTAGTGGTGCTGAGTGCTCTTGCCTGGGTTCATGTAGGACATAACCAGGGCTGTTATCGGATCCCATGGAGGCTGTATTTTTTGCCTTTGAGAGGGAATTAATAATCTGCACCCTGGTAATGAGAGGAGGGAGACAGGTGCTGGAGATGTCCTAGTTTACTGATGGGGGACAGGGGGGGTGAAGTTTTCACTGAACTTGTCTGTCAGCAGGTTGGCTATATCTATGGTATTTGTGTATGTGGTATTCTTGACCATCAATTCAGAGCAGATTTGGCAGTTACCTTTGAGATTGCAGATGTATGTGAATAAGCCTTGTAATCATCCTTAGCGGATGTGGCCAATTTGGACTCAAAGTTAGCCTTAGAGGATTTCACCAGTGTCCCTTTTTGCTTGTTTATACAAAGGAGCGATTACTTCCAACTTGGCACCTGCTCCTTTTTGGTCCTGGACACTAATTGTTTTCCTTGTATTATAGAGTCTGTTTATTGCTGCTGTCCAACAGACAGGTTTACTCTTCCTTGAGGAAGATGATTTGGTCCTGTCAGGTACTGCTGAGTCCATGCAGCTATATAGGTGCTCATATAATTTTTTGGTGTAGGCTTGGACATTAGTGCTTGATTCAACTGAAGGGATGGTGGCTGTGAAGCTCTCAGGAGGTTGTAGTCACCTTTGGAAAAGTTTTTTTGTTCGACCCTGGCAAGGGAGGGAGGGGGGGGGTCAGGGGAGATGGTGACTTTGAAAGTGATTGCTTTATGGTTGCATCTTACCCAGGAGGATGACACTGTAGGGGTGCTACAGTGGGTACTCATGTTGGCTAGTACCTGGTCCAGGATATTTTCACCTCTTGTGGGGGTGTTGACCAACTGATCCAATGCATTAGCATTGACAAAGTTGAGGAATCTCTGGGCATTCATGTTTGAGCTAGAATAGGTCTTCCACTCTATAGTTGGGTAGTTAAAGTCACCCAGGATCAGGGTAGCGGGTTGAATCTTGATGGGTTCAAGTAAGTCCAGATAGGTCTAGTGGACCTCCTGAGTCATGGTTGGGAGTCTGTAGCTAACTATGATTTGAATAGGTGTTTTGCCAATAGTTAACTGCACCTGGAGTGTCTGCTGTGCGCCGTACAGTTTGATTAGCCTGGAGGTGTGTATGTCTTTGATAAATATTGAAAATCACCTCCTTTGGCTTTTTAGCCCTCTGTTTGTGGTCTGAATGTATGGTGGGACATATAACCTGATAAGACTGAGGTGCTCTTCACAGCTTTGAACCAGGTTTCAGTGACAGCACAAATGTCAGCATCTTCCAGGGCGAGGAATACTTGCAATGAGTACAGTTTCATGTTAAGACTCGTAGCGTTTAACAGCATTACCTTTAAATTTTGTTTAGAAGAACTTTTCATGTTGGTAATTTTCTCCTCATGACTTCACCTAAAAAATGCAAATGGGGGAGGCAAGAACCTTTGCCAGAAGCCTGAAGCCCAGGGGAGACAAATGAAGGCCATCTCTGGCAAAGCATCGTGGTCTGTCAGTCATGTCCTCCCAGGCTGTTAGGTACTGGATCCCCTTGGAATGACACCAAAAATTAAGCCAATTGTTAAAATCAGTCATTTTTAGTTTGTACTGAGACATCATTCTGGGTGGCGGTAGGATGCTGCTTAAGGCTAGGGACATTCATGCCTGGGACACATATTCAGCGAGCTCAATTATATCTCTTTTCATATAGTCCAGAGAGATACATCTCAAGTCATTCACACTAACATGGACTATGACAAAATCATAACAGTACCTGTTGTTGAGAGACTTGAGTGCTTGAGTGATATGGTGCATTCTAGCACCTGGCAAGCAACTTACCATGACTTTCCCCTTGTCTAGCCTAGTTAGGGGCACATCTGTGTATCTCACAATAGAGTCTCCTATGACTAGTATGTTGGGATTGTGGCTGGGCCTTAAAGGCTGTAAGACAAAGGCATATGAACTATGTGTGGTGCTTGGTGTGGTGGGTTGTGAAGTGTGTGTGTGTGTGTGTGCTTTTGCCTGGGAGATCTCTTTTGTTTAGGTATGTTTTTGTTGAGAACCACCACTGTACTGTACAGGTGTGAGTGGGGTTAGAGGTGTGGTGCTTGTGGTATTTGCGCAGGCACCCTTCTCAGTGCCAGATGTACTGGCTTGTGATTGAGACAGCAAGGATTCTAGGTTCTTAATGTAATTTCATCTCTCACATATATTGTATTCCTAGGTGGTTGAAGAAGAGGGTTGTCCATGTACATGAGGCAGTTGCTACACTGTCTCATGATGCCCATATCAACAAGACTAGCAGGAATGAAGGGTATGAAGATTGAAAACTCAAATGTCTGTCATTATTTTCTAACTTCAGTCTTTAATGATTTGGCACTAATTTGCCAGAAAACCACAACTTTATGAAAAATGGACCAAAAATATGAGGCAAAAATCTGGACATTCTGCGAAAATCTGTACAGTTAAGGGGTATGGTGTGTATGTGTGTGTGTGTGTGTGTGTGTGTGTGTGTGTGTGTGTGTGTGTGTGTGTGTGTGTGTGTGTGTGTGTGCCCACATATTCATGTATGCATGTCTTTGTTTATGTTTTGCAGTGCATGTGAATTAGCAGAGGATGTATCACTACAATATGGAATTTGTTTATTGTTATAAACAGACATTTTTACCTGTTCTGCTGCTTTTGATATTTTTGTTAAGATGCACAAAAAATAAATACAGGACATTTAGGTTAATTATTTGCCAGTGGGTACATTTCACACTTCCAGAAATGTCAGTTAATATGAAAATAAATTCCAG
Organism: Protopterus annectens; assembly: GCF_019279795.1. Taxonomy (NCBI): domain Eukaryota; kingdom Metazoa; phylum Chordata; order Ceratodontiformes; family Protopteridae; genus Protopterus; species Protopterus annectens. The sequence continues at coordinate 709,885,096 of NC_056729.1, forward strand.
AAGTGATAAAATGTGTATTGTTTTGTTTTCTATTTATAAAACAAATAGGTGTCAAATATGGAACAACAAATACCCTGCCACTAGAGTTCATACTTGGTCACTGCATGTAAAATAATGTTGATTGCATCTACTCTCAAAAAAAGCAATTTAAACCAAAGTGCTCAGAAAAAAAAATCACATTATTGTATCTTTTAATTTAGATAGCAAGAAAAGAAAATTAACTTTTCATCTTTGAAATTAGAAATTGCTAACATCACATGGAGGCCTTCAGTACAAAACATAATTCATAATGCACAAGTGGAATTTTTCGGGTTGCTTTTTTTTTCTGAATACAGGAGATAATTTACTATGCATTCTCAAATATCTGTGAAGGCTAATCTGAAATAAGGCATTCCATTTTTGTGTAATTTAATTATAAGTTTATATAATACAAAACTTTGAATCCCGAAGTGTATAAATTACCAAAAGGTGTAATAATAATAATAATAATAATAATAATAATAATAATAATAATAATAATACCTTTGGGGAAAAGGGCATATATTCAAAATCAGTAGCTTTTCTATTGCAAAGTACCCTATATTAACATGGAATCAATATAATAATGTTGTGATCCATAACTTTTCTTAAGCAATATATATGAAAGTTATCATTTGATAATTTGACAGGATAGTAAATAAGGTGCCACTCTATCTGTCTCTGACTTGTAGATATTATAATGTGTCAGATAGCAAAGTGTCTGAGTCTAAACTTGTTTTAAGTGCATAGGAAGCAGTACATCTGATTGACAAATGGGTCACCATTTAATGATGCTTGACAGTCCATATGGTACCAGGCATTTGTACTGGGTAAATGTGGCATAATTTATGCCTGTGATGCCTCTAGACATTTCTTGCTCTTTTGGCTTGAAACAATAAGCAGTATTTAAGGTGTATATACATCCCTTAGGTCTGCTGATAAAATATTGTGAAAAGTTAATAAAGCCCAATACACCTATGGCTTCTCCCTTTTCTCCCATGACATTGCCAAGCAATGGAACTCTCTTCCACAGGATATTCTGACCATCGATAACACACTAATATTCAAATAGACCCTAAAAGAATATTTCTCTAAACATAGGCTCTGCTCCTGTTCTAACCCATGCTAAACACCTCAACCCATAAATATCTAAATCCTCTCTCTATACCTTCCTTCTCAGTATCTCCTGGCTTTTGAATCTTTCTTATTCCCAGATCATAATATGTTCTCCCAAAAGAATTAAAAAAAATATATATATATGATATATGAAAATTGATATTGTTTGAAATGTTTGTCAATTACATATAATTGCTTAATATTGTTTAATATGTCTAACTTGGTTACTCCTGATTTTAAACACTAGCTAAGAACTTGTAATTTGTATTCCTTTTTATGTACTATAATTATTGTAACTAGCATATGTCATTTGTAAATCTATTGTAATCTTCCTTGGAGCTTTTCTCCCCTGGTCTTTGCTGATAACGGGCTTCTGACCCAGCTGGACACTACTCGGTTAACAAAATAAATAAATAAATAATTCATTCATTCACTCACTCACTGTTTGATACACGGTTTATCTATTTCTTGGACTTGGGCACCTAGAGCTTATAACAGCAAGGAAAAGGTATAAACCAGGAACATATCCAGGCTGTAAGGTGAGTCCATTACAGGGTTTATGGACTTGGCTAATCAAATTTATGTGAAGCAACTTTACTTCATGAGTATTCCGAGACATGCACATGCCTCTGCCTTACTCTTGGAATTAATTGTGTTTATTTTCGGCACAGACAGTTTAAACATGATAGTTCTGCTGTGTGTTTCTTATGCCCTGCACAATAACCTTAATTTTGCTACAAGGAATTCGGGAATATTACCTTTATATTTAAATATTAGTGCTTATTGAAACAGTAAACCTAAACAGATCATCCCATCCTCTTATTGAAGATGAATAACAGCATTTCTTAATTTCTTATACCATGGGAAGATTTCTCAGCATCCTCCTGTCACACCAAAAAAAATGTCTTCTTTTACAAACAGTATAGAATTTTTATGGCAGATGAAAATTTGTATCACATTTTTAACAGATTCGATGATATCATCTAAAGAAATGCACATCAAATCAAACTCCTTAGATAGTCCATTGTTAATAATTTGTCTATGAAACGTAACAGTACCCATAGATCAACTTCAATCTTAGATAAACTGAAGTTGCAAAATGTGATAAATAGGATATAAAAGGTTAATAGGATAATTTGTGACATCAGAATAATGCCATATATAGAGATAAGAGGAATTTATTCATTGTATGAGATTCAAGAGAATTACGCTTTTAAATCCAATGTAAAGCTCTTGGGGAAAAATACATTTAGAAAACAAACTATGGCAGTAGTCTCAAGAAATGTGAGTGATTATGTACAGACTGGAGACAAAAATTGGGGAAAGCAGATTTAACACTTTGGAGCACCATGGGCACAGTTATTGTATGCAAGTACAACAAATATATCATAAGACAATACTTATGTATGCAAGTACCTATGTATGTATGTATGTATCTATTAATTTGAGACTTTCTGTGAGGTGCAAGGCCCATAATTACATGCCCCACAACTCCCTCAAATAACACCAGAAGGAAATACAATGAATATTAAAACTTACTGTAACATCTTTATTTCACCTTTCATATTCCTGCTACTTGAAATTTCTTTTCCTCATAATAGGTGAACTTCTCCTAAATACCACATCCTTAAACTTAGTACAGGTTCTGGATATTCATATTTATAATCTTGCTGTTCTGAAGATCACAGATGATTCTCTGGCTATTAATGGGCAACAGATCTTATGCATGCATAGTTGTTATTGCACCAAAAAATGACAGCTTCTCGAATCCCCATTCCTCTGTCTTACAATATATTTCCTATCTGTATAGAATGTGTCCACCTACAGTATGTGTGCGTCAATTTAGAATGGAACTTTTGGCACTATGGAGAGATTATTAATTTGGTATTCATCTTTAAAGGTCCTCTAAATTAAAATTACATCTCCAGAAATGTTTCTATATAATTTAAGTTTATATCTTCAAAATATTTTTATATTAGGGAAAATAATGCTAACTTATTTAGCCTAATATTTCTAGCTTAAAGCCTATAGACCTTATTATTCATCTTTAATAGATTTTCTCAAACTGATTTATTAATAATTTTTAATGAGGTGTGTCACGAAAAGAGTTACTGCCAGCCCAGCTATCTGGAATTTTGTAAATAATTACATGTCATTTGTGAATATCAAACATGATTCATATATGATACTTGTGTTACAAATGTATTAGAACTTTATGTCAGGTGTATATCAAACTGCTGGAACAGAAGTGTGTGTTGAAAAGGTTTTTGCAAAGTGCTTAAAATGTAACCAAAACATGCCCTACTAGAACAGAACAGAAATGTACCTGCACTATCGTTACTGTTTAGATGTATATATTTTAAGAGTAGAAACTGGAATACAGAAGATTAAATTTAGAAAAATAGCTGAAATTAAATTACTTTATGGCCAGGCCATAAAAAGATGTTATCATTCAGTTTCAGTGCAGCAAGAGACACAATGTCTGAAACTAGGGAGCTGTCTGTATTGTCTTGGACGCATTTTATTGCTTTTCTGCTTTATGACTTCCACCATTTGCCAAAGCTCTGAGGTCTATGTATTTTCACAGGTAGATGCTAAATACTTCTAGATTCCAGCAGTGGGGGGGGGGGGGTTCAGCTGGATAGAGTCAGATGACAAGAAATGAGGTCATTCTGTAAGCTATCCCAGCAGTAATATTTGAGGTATTAATTTAAGAACTTTCTGAAAGAGAGAGAGAGAGAGAGCATTCTGTATTCTGTATGGATCTAAGATCAATTCACGACACATCTGTCTTCCTATGAGTAAGTAAACATAAGGAACAGTATAATTCTCTTTGATACAGTCAGGAATATAGCAAAGCTTAGTTCAGATATTTTTTTTTATTAATGTGAGACTTTCCTGCAGTGTTGTTTAAATATTTCCTGTGATTTTGAACTCTGATGTAATAGTAATTATGTACTGAATATTTTCTTGTTCTTTTATTATTTATTATTAAATATATTTAAGCCTTTCATTGTGGCTGATCTGTGTAGAGACATATTTAAGTTCTGTGAGTACTTGCATATTTATTTGGTGACACTGTGTAGGCCACTGCTAATAGCCTTCCTCTTGGTCAAAGTACTATTTGTATTAATAGTAACATTACACAGTAACATTGGAAACCCTTTGTTAAGGGCCTTAAAGTAGCTGATAAGGAGTGACTGGTGGCAGTAACAACTACCTTATAGTCTGGGCAAAAGGGGACATAGCTAGTAAACCTGTGCCAGCCTTTTCCATGTGTGTGTGTGTGTGTGTGTGTGTGTGTGTGTGTGTGTGTGTGTGTGTGTGTGTGTGTGTGTGTGTGTGTGTGCGCGTGCGTGTGTGTGTGTGTGTGTGTGTGTGTGTGTGTGTGTGTGTGTGTGTGTGTGTGTGTAAACAAAACCTCTAAGAGTGTGTGTTTCAGCTACTTGGGCAGGAACACGAAGCACTGGCTGGACAGAGAGAGTGCTGGAGGCCTTGGTTTGGTCACTCAGCTGAGATCTCAACTCTATAGCTTTGCCAGTAGGGAGTCTTATTGGGGATCTGGAGACAAGAGGGAGAAACCAGCACCACACTGACTGTGGTCTCTGTGTGCTCTTAAGGGAAATTGCACTTGATGCAGACAGCTGCATCTGGAAATACTGTGTGTGTACCTTGTCATCCTCCCAATATACGTCCCCCGCTAGTGCCAGTGGTGAGAATTGAGGCTTCTTGATTACTGGTCCAGTGGTGGGGTGTCCCATTTATTGGTTGGCAGTAGTGGGATATCCACATATTGGGGTTCAGTGGTGTGGATATTGAATTCCTCTTGCCTGTAAACAGTGGTCACTAAAGAAGGTGTTTGTACTCTCCAAAGCTAGTTACAAAAACAAAATTGCCACTGATTCTAAAGACAACCACAAAGCATTCTATAGCTATGTCAAGAGTCTCAATGGCAACACTCAGATCTGCTCTGAGTTGCAGCCCAATGGCACTAAATATACAGACCCAACTGATATTGCCAACATCCTGGCAGATAGTTTCAGTGCTAACTTTACCCCCTCTTACCCCCTAAAGAGCCCATCTCTATACCAGAAAAATGCAAAGTTCCTGTAATCACGGCTGCACAGGTAAAAACCACACTCTCCAAAGCCAAGAACACAGCATCCATGGGACCAGACAACATCCCAGGCTGTGTTCTACATGAACTACAGAACAAACTGGCACCCCACCTAAGTACCATGCTCAATCATAGCCTCACCTCAGGCTTTGTGCCTGCTAAATGGCACACAGCAATGGTTATCCTACTTCACAAGGGGGGAGCCACGACAGACCCCGGGAACTACTGCCCCATTAGCCTGACGAGCCTGGTCTGCAAGACCATGGAACATATCATCATGGAACTTATAAACAAAGACATTGGTAATCTCCAAACTCTGGACCCCACCCAGTTTGGGTTTGTAAAAGGCAGATCATGTCTCCTAAACCTGACAGACTTCTTTGAAGCAGTCACCAAAGCCGTAGACAAGGGTAAGGCAGTTCACACAGCATATCTAGATCTTGCCAAGGCTTTCAACACCATCCCCCACTCTGGTATTACAGATAAACTCACTAAACTAGGTATAAATCCCTATGTCACAAGATGGGTTGCCAACTGGCTCACTGACAGAACCCACACTGTGAAAGTAGCAGACTCCAAATCCAACCTCAGACCAGTGACAAGTGGAGTACCACAGGGTTTAGTCCTGGGTCCTCTCATGTTTGGTATCTACTTCTCTGAAGTATAGGCTAACACAGAAGGTCTTTGGCTATTGAAGTTCGCAGATGACTGCAAACTAAGAGCCATAACTGAAACTCCTAACAATGTGGACATACAACAAAAGGGCCTCACTGAGACAGATGCCTGGTGTCAAAGCCATGGCCTCAAGCTCAATGCCAAAAAGTGCATTGTCATCCCCTTTGGTAAAAACTCTGTACCCATGAATTACAACATAGGCAGTAGTATACTTAACACCGAAAGTATGATAAGAGACCTTGGGACACAGGTGGACAGTAGTCTCTCCTTTGATAATCACATCGCCACAGTAGTCAGGAAATCCTTTTACGTGGCACACCTCATCACAAAAGGTTTCTCATACAGAAAAAAAGAGGCCATTGTTCCCCTCTACTCATCACTCATTAACCCATTATAGAGTACAATGCCCCATTTGGTATGTACCTCACAAGACATCTACAACAACTGGAAAGACCGCAGAAATACCTCACAAAGAGGATTACCGGCCTCAAACAGATGCCCTACGCAGACCATCTTAAAAAATTCCAGCTTTACTCCATCACATATCGCCTACTCAGAGGTGATCTCTGCCTAACATACAAAGCTATGTCAAACCCAGAGCTTTTGGACATGCTCCACTTAAAAAAATCCCAATCTCTCCAAGCTACACACTGTAGGGACCTCATCCTTGTCACCACAATAAACAGAACATACCGGAGGAATAGATTCCTGTCCCAGAGACTTCCCATACTCTGGAATAAACTACCTATCTATATCAAACAAAGCTCCTCATTAGCACTCTTCAAGAAAAATCTTGATGATTGGATGGGAAATAGGAAATTCACCTTGGGGATCACCTCTGTGGCTCTGCTCGACAGTGGCACAGGAAAATAATTTTCTTGGGTAGCAAAAGCCAGGGTACCTTTTTGACTGGGCTTGTATAGGCCACAGGGCTGATAGCCTAGTACCTACCTATGAACCTATCTCAATCAGCCACACAGGGAACTTTCAGAGTGTCATATCACAATAGTTTTATTTATTTTTGTTAGCTTAGTTAGTCAGGGAGAGCAGGCAAGGATGTCAGCAGAGGAGTATGGCAATAACAAGGAGCCAATTGGTTGAGATGTGCCAAAGTGGTTAGGAAGACCTTCTATATTGCCCACCTTATCATGAAGGGTTTCACATCTAGATCAAGAGAGGTCATTGTGCCCCTGTACTCTTCTCTTATCAGGCCAATGATTGAGTACAATGCCCCATTTGGGATGTATCTCACCCGACACCTGCAGCAGTTGGAAAGACCCCAAAAGTTCCTCACCAAGAGGATAAAGGGTCTTAAACATATGTCATATGCTGCCCGACTGAAAAAACTACAGCTCTATTCAGTCGCATACCGACTACTCAGAGGTGATCTGTGCCTGACGTACAAGGCCATGTCCAATCCTGAATTAATGGACATGCTCCACCTCAGAAAATCCAAATCCATCAGAGCCACGAGAACAAGTGACTTAAACCTCAACACAGAAATAAATAGAACGTGCTGGAGGGACAGATTCATAACCCAGAGGCTCCCTACACTCTGGAACAGAATCCCAGTCCATGTTAGGCAGAGCCCCTCACTGACTCTATTCAAGAGAAATCTCGACGAGTGGATGGGAGATTGTAGGTTTACCCCAGGGGTCATCTCTGTGTCACTACTAGACAGAGGCATAGTAAACTAAACCCTAAAAGGGCGTAGTATTCTCATCCTAAGGGGTGGTGTAAGCCACATACACTCTGGCTAGGCTTATAAATGCCCTAGGGCAGATAGCCTAGTACGAACCTATGAACCTAATAGAAAGGACTTGTGCATGCCAACCAGATTAAAGCATAAATTATTGCAGCCTTAGTCACAACTGCATCACAGACCAGCCACCAGAAGGATAATCGGACTGGCCTTGTTGATGTACAACTCTCAGAAAATAGACAGTTCAACCTTTCCACAGAGGACTTAAAAATCTGTCTGGAGTTAAAGAGACTTGAACTGGAGGCCAAATGCTTGGAAATAGAATCAACAGAGAGACTGTGGCATTTGGAGGCTGAAGAAAAGGGGAAACAGATGGCATTAGAATCAGCAGAGAGACTGAGACATCTGAAAACTGAAGAAATTGAGAGCCGGAGGCAACATAAAAAAAAACGATGCTGACTCTTCCCCAGGGTCATGGAGGTAATGGGGAAGGGAGTAACTGAACCCCAGAAGGAACAAAGGTCAGTAAATATCTTCACAATTTACAGAGGGTGATAACTTTGATAGTTTTATTCATATGTTTGAAAGGGTATGTCAACAGTAAAATGTTGACCAAGAGCTCTGGGTACAATTCCTGATGACCTTACTCCATGGCAAAGCTGTAACTGCTATTTCTAAATTGCCTGATAACTAATTGGTTAAATTCTAATACTGTTAAAAATTGTTTATTAGAGTGTTTTAAGTTAAACCTGAAACTTATAGAAAAAAGTTTTGTGAGCATAGGCGCAAGGCAGGTGAAAGTGTATGTGTGAATATATTGCTAAGCACTTATTTTCACAGGTGGGTGAATTAGTGTCAGGTCACCACTTTTAAAAGACTGGCAAACCTTTTGGTGAAGGAACAAACCCTTAGCACTTTGCCTGAGGACATGAGAATCTGGATAGCAGATAGGGAATGTAGTACCGCAGATGAGTTGGGGAAAAAAGGAAACCTATATCCAACAAGTAGGGCATCACTGAGCTAGAATAGTCCATTTTCAGAGCTTGCTGATCCCTGGACTTTGTTTGCAGTTCCTGTTACTGATTCTTTGCCTAATTTGGAAGAGAGGAAGTTCCCTTGCTTGCTGATACATTGTTATTGTTTTTCTGCATTTATTCTGTTATTGCACTTGATTTCTCAGTTTGTTACTTTTAAAATCTGTAATTGTTGCAAATTGTTTGTGTAGGCTGTGATAGCCGATTTATAGCATTTATAAGTGTCTACTGTATTTGTTTCTGCTTGTTTTCTGAAAAAAAAAAAAAATATCTCTTGTTTTCCCGCCTTACTGAGCTAGAATAGTCCAGTTTCAGAGCTTGCCGATCCCTGGTCTTTGTTTGCAGTTCCTGTTACTGATTCTTTGCCTAATTTGGAAGAGAGGAAGTTCCCTTGCTTACCAGTGGGAGTGGGAAGCATTGAGCTGCCTGTTGGTCCAGTTTTGTGAGGTTTCAGCCAGTAACTTGTAGTCTATTGGTCGTTTTGGGCCAGTTCCTAGCTTCTTTCAGCCCCCTGATATAAAACACGCTAAACGTGCATTTTTCAGCTTGTACCTACTCAGCACAGATCCTCGTGGTGGCCAGCAGAGTAATCCAAGCTTCAGAGAGCTAAAAAAGCGACTTTACCTGATTTAAGTATATTTTTTGTGGCTTTCCACTTCTATTTATCTAGCAACTGTATTTCGCCTGCTTGCTGATACATTGTTATTGTTTTTCTGCATTTATTCTGTTATTGCACTTGATTTCTCAGTTTGTTACTTTTAAAATCTGTAATTGTTGCAAATTGTTTGTGTAGCCTGTGATAGCCGATTTATAGCATTTATAAGTGTCTACTGTATCTGTTTCTGCTTGTTTTCTGAAAAAAAAAAAAAATATCTCTTGTTTTCCCGCCTTACTGAGCTAGAGTAGTCCAGTTTCAGAGCTTGCTGATCCCTGGACTTTGTTTGCAGTTCCTGTTACTGATTCTTTGCCTAATTTGGAAGAGAGGAAGTTCCCTTGCTTACCAGTGGGAGTGGGAAGCACTGAGCTGCCTGTTGGTCCAGTTTTGTGAGGTTTCAGCCAGTAACTTGTAGTCTATTGGTCGTTTTGGGCCAGTTCCTAGCTTCTTTCAGCCCCCTGATATAAAACACGCTAAACGCGCGTTTTTCAGCTTGTACCTACTCAGCACAGATCCTCGTGGTGGCCAGCAGAGTAATCCAAGCTTCAGAGAGCTAAAAAAGTGACTTTACCTGATTTAAGTATATTTTTGTGGCTTTCCACTTCTATTTATCTAGCAACTGTATTTCGCCTGCTTGCTGATACATTGTTATTGTTTTTCTGCATTTATTCTGTTATTGCACTTGATTTCTCAGTTTGTTACTTTTAAAATCTGTAATTGTTGCAAATTGTTTGTGTAGGCTGTGATAGCCGATTTATAGCATTTATAAGTGTCTACTGTATCTGTTTCTGCTTGTTTTCTGAAAAAAAAAAAAAAAAAATATCTCTTGTTTTCCCACCTTACTGAGTTAGAATAGTCCAGTTTCGGAGCTTGCTGATCCCTGGACTTTGTTTGCAGTTCCTGTTACTGATTCTTTGCCTAATTTGGAAGAGAGGAAGTTCCCTTGCTTACCAGTGGGAGTGGGAAGCATTGAGCTGCCTGTTGGTCCAGTTGTGTGAGGTTTCAGCCAGTAACTTGTAGTCTATTGGTCGTTTTGGGCCAGTTCCTAGCTTCTTTCAGCCCCCTGATATAAAACACGCTAAACGCATTTTTCAGCTTGTACCTACTCAGCACAGATCCTTGTGGTGGCCAGCAGAGTAATCCAAGCTTCAGAGAGCTAAAAAAGCGACTTTACCTGATTTAAGTATATTTTTGTGGCTTTCCACTTCTATTTATCTAGCAACTGTATTTCGCCTGCTTGCTGATACATTGTTATTGTTTTTCTGCATTTATTCTGTTATTGCACTTGATTTCTCAGTTTGTTACTTTTAAAATCTGTAATTGTTGCAAATTGTTTGTGTAGTCTGTGATAGCCGATTTATAGCATTTATAAGTGTCTACTGTATCTGTTTCTGCTTGTTTTCTGAAAAAAAAAAAAAAAATATCTCTTGTTTTCCCGCCTTACTGAGCTAGAATTTTCCAGTTTCAGAGCTTGCTGATCCCTGGACTTTGCAGTTTAGCGCGGAGTTGCCACTGTTGCACACTAGGGAAGCGCCGGTTAAGCAGGTTTAAACTATTTGGGCTACCTAAAGTCCACATTTCAAATTTTCCCTTAAAACTACCTTCCTCGAACTATACTACTGATCTAATCAGCATATCCTATAACTAAAAAGATCATCTCTACCTGACTCCGAGTAGACTATTCTTTATCTGTTAAACCTAGCACTTGCTCCTACAGTACTTATCATCTTGATACAGCACTCTTGATATAGATAGTACCCCAAAAAGGCAAACCCCATTTCTCGGTCACCCACATCCCACAGAATCTCTTTTAAAGTTTTTTTGTCTATTCCTTCTAGCATGTCGAGGGATCAGTTGCTAGTGTCCTCTCCTGCTCAGCTGGTGAACCTGGGAATATTGAGGCAATGTTACAATTGCCTCATGTACACAGACTACCCTCTCCTCCTCCCACAAAACACAAATACATGCGAGAGATGCAACTATACGGCCAAACTGGAGGCTGAGCTCTCTCAACATAGGACTGGCAAGACCAGACAGGAGGAGAAGGTTACCACACACACTATAGACCCAGTCTCACATAGTACCATCACAACCTCAAATCATACACATAAACACACAAAGACATACTCGGAGGCTCTGATAAAAAATCTACCGAAACAGCAGAGGCCACCAAAGCAGACACCCAAACAACTACCACCTCAGAACACAACACCTGCAACACATAGACCTCACAGTCAGAGTGTCAAACAGTCACAGCCCTTAAGGCCAAACACAATGCCAGACACACTAGTCATTGGTGACTCCATAGTCAGACACACTGACGTCCCGCTCACCAGACTGAGTAAGGAGAGGGTTACAGTAAGCTGCCTGTCGGGCGCTAGAATCCGCCACATAACGCAAGCACTCAGGTCTCTCAACAGCAGGTACAAATACGACTCAGTCATTGTCCACGCTGGTGTAAGGGACCTGAGACGTACCTCCTTGGACTACATGAAAAGAGACATTGAGGAGCTCTCTGATTATGTAGCCCAGGCAGGTATGACCCTGACCTTGAGCAGTATCCTACCTTCACCAAGAATGATGCCACAATACAGAGATAAGATGATCAGCTTTAACAATTGGCTTAAACTCTGGTGTCATTCAAAGGGGATCCAATGTCTGTCTGCCTGGGATGACATGCTGGACAAGCCACGCTGCTTCAAGGGACGGCTTGCACCTGTCACCCTGGGATTCGGATATTGGCAAAGGCTCTTGCCACCCCATAGTGCCTTTTTAGGCAAGGCTCAAATTCTAAACCTACCACCCTAGAACACAAAATGGAAAAAAACTAAGGGTAATGCTGCTCAATGCCAGAAGTCTCAATCTCAAAATGCACGCACTCGAGGCCCTTCTCAGTATGGACAACATCGATGTCTGTGCTGTGACAGAAACCTGGTTCAAGGCTCCTGAGAGCACCCCAGCACTATCAGGTTTTACCTCATATCATGCGTTCCGGCCCCAAAATCCGGACAATACCAAGAAAGGAGGGGGGTATCCATATTCATCAAGGACACCCACACCTCAAGATTGGTGGCAATGCACGATGCATCGGAGACCATCCAGGTGCAATTAACCATAGGCAAGACTGCTCTGCAAATTGTAGCATGTTACAGGCCACCCTCACAAACTCAGGAACCTCACATGGCTTTCCTGAAAACACTGGAGGCGATAAATGTATCTCCAAACACCATCATACTAGGTGACTTCAATTACCCTAATATAGACTGGGAACACTACTCAAGCCCAAACACCCTAGCCCAAAAGTTCCTGGAATTCATAAACTCAAACGCCATGGAACAACTGGTCACCATCCCCACAAGAGGAGAAAACATACTTGATCTCATCATCACGAACATGGGAGCACAATGTTCAACACCAGAAGTATACCCCTCACTGGTGAGACCAGATCACAAACTAATCTCGCTGGAGGTCCTCATCCCACCCCCACCTGAAATAAAAAAGACCACAGTAAAAAACTTCTCGAAAGCCGACTCCACACTTCTAAAGACTAGTGTGGTCTCCTTTAAGGCCCCCGAGCCGGCGGAAAACAGTACCCAAGCCACTGAATCACTTACAAATGCCTTCTACCAGCACCTACATGACTGCATGGATAAGGCAATCCCAAGCAAAACAAAGACTCTTTGTACCAAAGGCAAGCGTCCAGTCTGGTGGACCCCAGCCATAAACAAACTCTACAACAAAAGGAGGAAGCTACTACAAGATAGAGCAAAATCCTTAAAAGGTAAGACACCTTTGATCACTACAAGTAAAAAACTAAGAGCTCTCATAAAATCATCCAAAGCAAACTTTGAGAAAAAAATAGCTAAAGACTCAAAAGACAATCATAAGGCCTTCTTTAGCTATGTTAGAAACCTGGGAGGAAACTCCCAGATATGCTCAGAACTAGTTCAAAATGATGTGAAGATTACTGATCCTACAGACATTGCCAACATACTGGCTGACAGGTTCAGTGCAAACTTCTTCCCTGCCCCATAAAGGAGAGATATCTATACCAAACGATTGCAGCCCCCAAACATCTCTAACGCCCAAGTGAGAACTGCTCTCCAAAGCAAAAAACACAGCATCCATGGGACCTGATGGTGTCCCCGGCTGTGTGCTCCACGAACTCAATGAGGAATTAAACCCACAGCTAGGACAGCTGTTTAATCATAGTCTCACCTCTGGATACATACCCAGGGAGTGGCCCACTGCGACAGTGGTCCCACTTCATAAAGGCGGTGCCTCCACCGACCCTGGAAATTACTGGCCCATTAGCTTGACAAGCCTTATCTGCAAAGCCATGGAGAGGATCATAATGGATCTCATAAATAAAGACATAGGGAATTTGCAGACTTTGGATCCAACCCAGTTTGGCTTTGTCAAAGGCAGATCATGCCTTTTAAACTTGGTTGACTTTTTCGAAACAGTCACCAAAGCCATTGATGAGGGAAAGGCAGTCCATACAGCCTACCTCGATCTAGTGAAAGCTTTCAATACAATACCCCACTCGGGTATCATTGAAAAACTCATCAGCTTGAATGTTAACCCATACATCACAAGATGGGTTGCAAACTGGCTGAGTGACAGAACCCACAGGGTCAGAGTTGCTGGCGCCATGTCAGACTCTAAGCCTGTCACACGTGGTGTCCCACAGGGCTCAGTCCTGGGCCCACTCTTGTTTGGCATCTACTTTTCCGAAGTACAAGCAAACACAGGAGGGTTATGGCTGACAAAGTTTGCAGATGACTGCAAACTGGGCGGCGTAGTTGAAAACACATCTGACACAGATATCCTTCAGAAAGGTCTCACAGAAATGGATAACTGGTGCCAGAGCCATGGCCTAAAGTTAAATGCCAAAAAATGCATAGTCATACCCTTCGGGAAAAACAAGGTTACCCCTAGCTACCATATAGGTGGCAATCCACTGAGCACAGAAGAAGTTATTAGGGACCTGGGGACCCAGGTTGACAGTAGCCTGTCATTCGACACCCATGTAACTAAAGTAGTTAGGAAGACCTTCTACATTGCCCACCTTATCATGAAGGGATTCACATCTAGATCAAGGGAGGTCATAGTTTCCCTATACTCATCACTCATCAGACCAATGATTGAGTACAATGCCCCATTCGGAATGTATCTGACCCAACACTTGCAACAGCTGGAGAGGCCACAAAAGTTCCTCACCAAAAGGATAAAGGGTCTCAAAAATCTGTCCTATGCTGCCCGACTGAAAGAACTTCAGCTCTATTCAGTCACTTACTGCTTGCTCAGAGGTGACCTGTGCCTGACATACAAGGCCATGTCAAACCCAGATTTGATGAATATGCTTCACCTCAATAAATCTAGATCCGTCAGAGCCACAAGGGTGGGAGACTTAAACCTCGACATGGCTATTAATAGGACGTGCTGGAGGGATAGATTCATCACCCAAAGACTCCCTATGCTGTGGAACAAAATCCCGGTATATGTGAGGCAGAGCACCTCGCTGGCCTTGTTCAAGAGAAATCTTGACCAATGGATGGGAGATCGCAGATATACCCCAGGGATTACCTCAGTGTCACTGCTCGACAGAGGCACAGCAAAATAATGGGTATAGTTCCCCATACTAAAGGGGTGGCGTAAGCCACAAAACTATGGGCTAGGCTTGTAAATGCCCTCGGGCAGATAGCCTAGTATAAACCTATGAACCTATGAACCTATCACTGCACAGGAAAGGAATATCCAGTGCTGTTCATGGATCTAAGGGAACCCATGGTGGGCAGCCTAAACTGCCCCAACAGAGTCTCCCAGTAACAGGGTAAGCCACTAGTTCAGGTACATGTCCAGGACTAAGGGTTAAATGTTTTAAATGCAACCAGTAGGGCAATGTAGCATATAGATGTCCATAGAGGCAAGCTGGGGAACAAAAGGTGGGAGAGCCAGTAAGGGGGAACAACAGAATGCCAGCAGTAAGTTGTCTGGAGACAACAAGGGTACCAAACTACCACAAGAGGTTATATCCTATCTTAGTAGATGGAAAACAGGCCACTGCAAGAGAGACACAGACTCTGACCAAGTCATTGTGATGCCTGCAGTGGTTAAAGGGGAGCACTACTTGCTTGGGCAGTCTACTTCAGCCAGAGTTTTAGGAGAGATGCTGTTTCCAGATACCTTTGACTAGGGTTCACCTTGACTGGAAGGGTGGAAAAGGAAGCAAGTAAGTAAATGTATTTGAGGATATCCCTGCAGATTTCCTGACAGGGAATGATTTTGATAATGCAGTACCTTGTATGCATGCAGTTATATGCATGTATCTTGTATGCATGCAGTTGCATGCAGTCAAGCTTGGAGACAAGCATGTGGGTCTGGTAGCTTGGGGGGGGGGGGGTCCAGAGAGACCACACACTTAAAGCCAGGACTGGTGAGGTGGCTACTCTAGGGAAGGAGCCACCCTGTAGCAGTGAGACTGAAGGTTAGCCACAGCTGCTTGTGGGTACTGATGTATCCTTGGACAGAGTGACTGCAAAGGTCAAGATGAATAGTAGTACACAGGCTGACAGTGAGGCAATGGTGTCAGAGAATGCCAGACTTCCTGTGGAAGGGGAGCTGGGAAGGCTTACAAAGATATTGTTGAGACAGGGTCAGCTTTCAGACCTTGCATTACAAGGCCTGAAGGAGGTAGCTAGTGAGGCACCTCATTCTCAAAGAAAGGGGGAATCTGTATAATGCAACAATGTATTACTGCATAGAGAGTGGACCCCTAAGGGAGGGCTAGAGGGTGAGAGAATACAGCAGTTGGTAGTGCCCAGAGCCTACCAGCTGACTCTTCCAGCCATAGCCCATGACATTACCTTTGCAGGTCATATGGGCATAAAGCATACCAAGAGACATATTATGCAGAATGTTTATTGGCCTGGGATTTCCAGGTATGAAACAGGGTACTGCATGACCTGTTAGCAGTGCCAAAAAGTTGGCAAGGCAGGAGGCATGGTCAAGGCTCCTTTGATGCATTTGCCTGTGATTGAGGAGCCATGTCAGAAGGTAGCTATGGATATTGTAGGGCCTCTCAGTACCCCAAGTTCCACAGGGAAAAATGTATATCCTAGTGGTAGTAGATTATGTGACCAGATACCCTGAAGCAGTGGCCATATCTTCCACTGAAGCAGAAAAGGTGGCAAATGCCTTGTTAGAGATTTTCAACAGGGTAGGTTTCCCAAAAGACGTACTGACTGACAGAGATGCCAATTTCAATGCAGGCCTGCTAGCTTCTCTGTGGGAGTGCTGTGAGATGAAGCACCTAAAGACCAGTCCCTACCACCCCCAGATTAATGGTCTTGTGGAGAGGTTAAACTCTACACTAGAGACTATGCTACAGGCATTTGCAGACCAGTTTAAGAGGGAGTGGGACAGATATTTACACCATCTGCTGTCTGCCTACAGAGTAGTGCCCTAGGAATCCTCAGTATTTTTACTCTTTGAGTTGCTGTATAGGCATAGGGTGAGGGACCTCTAAATGTTATTTGTGATGAGTAGGAGGGTGAGTGTGAATCCCACAAGCAGTCTGTTGTGGCATATGTCCTAAACCTGAGAACAAGGCTCAGGGGACTCATGGGCTTGGCCCAGGAGAACCTGGCAGAAGCCCAACAGTAGAAAAAGGTCTGGTATGACAGTAATGCTCGAGCTAGAGAGTATGCTGTAGGGCAGCAGGTTATGGTTCTCATTCCTGTCAGACACAACAAGATGCAGGCAGCTTGGGAGGAACCCTTCAAAGTGGTAAGGAAGGTCACTGCTTTTATCAACATGGCAGAACTGCTAGGCAGGAGGCAGCAGCCCAAACTGTACCATGTTAACATGATGAAACCTTACCATGATAGGGAGGTCCTGTGCTAAGTATTGGCAGTAGAAGGCAGGAGTAGTCTGAGAGGGACCAACAGCTACGGGGAGCCAGTTAGCAAAGTCCAAAATTACTATGTTGGAGTCTAGGGTTGCACGCATATGATAGGACAGTGCAGCACTGTACTGGGGTTACCAACACTAAGGCAGTTGGGATCTCAAGACAGGGAATGGGGTAAGGTATTCCTAGATAGACTCATTTGTCTTAAGCAATGTTTCTCAAGGGTCATTTGAAAAACTAGCTTGAGTCTTTGAGGGGGGAAGAAATGTCATGAAAGGAGATATGGCCAGCCCAGCTATCTGGAATTTTGTAAATTATTATATATAATTTGTGAATATCAACATGATTCATATAAGATACTTGTGTTACAAATGTTTAGAACTGTATGTCAGGTGTATATCAACCTGCTGGTACAGAAGTGTGTGTTGAAAACATTTTTGCAAAGTGCTTAAAATGTAACCACAGCATGCCATACTGGAATAGAACAGAAATGTATCTGCACTATTGTAACTCTTTAGATGTGTATATTTTAACAGTCGAAACTGGAATACAGAAGGTTAACATCAGAAAAATAGCTGAAATTAAATGACTTTATGGCCAGGCCATAAAAAGATGTTATCTTTCAGTTTCAGTGCAGCAAGAGACACTATGTCTAAAACTAGGGAGCTTTCTGTATTGTCTTGAAAGTGTTTTATTGCTTTATGACTTCCACAATTTGCCAAAGATCTGAGGTCTATGTAATTTTGCAGGTAGATGCTAAATACTTCTAGCTTCCATAAGTGGGGGGTTCACCAGGGATAGAGTCAGATGACAAGAAATGAGGTCATTCTGCAAGCTATCCCAGCAGTAATATTTGAGATATTAATTTAAGAACTCTGAGAGAGAGAGAGAGTGCATTCTGTATTCTGTCTTGGACCTGACAAGATCCATTCAACACACATCTGGCTTGCTATGAGTCAGTAAGTTTGGGGAACAGTATACTTCTCTTAGATACAGTCAGGAATATGGCAAAGCTTAGTTTAGATATTTTTCTTTATTTATTTGAGACTGTCCCGCAATGTTGTTTTAAATATTTCCTGTGATATAACTCTAATTATGTACTAAGTATTTTCTTGTTCTTTTTTTATTTATTATTAACTATATTTAAACCTTTCATTTGGCTGATCTGTCTAGATATATTTAAGTTCTGAGAACACTTGCATATTTATTTGGTGACAATGTGCAGGCCACTCCTAATAGACTTGCTCTTGGTCAAACCACCATTTGTACTAATAGTGCACAGTAAGACAGGACACCCTTTAAGGGCCTTAAAGTAGCTGATAAGGAGTGACTGATGGCAGTGACAACTACCTTATAGTCTAGGTAAAAGGGTGCATAATTAGTAAGCCTGTACCAGCCTTTCCCAGGTGTGTGTGTGTGTGTGTGTGTGTGTGTGTGTGTGTGTGTGTGTGTGTGTGTGTGTGTGTGTGTGTGTGTGTATGTGTGTGTGTGTGTGTGTGTGTGTGTGTGTGTGTGTGTGTGTGTGTGTGTATAAATCTCAAAGAGTTTGTGTGTGTCAGCTACTTGTGCAGGAACACGATGCACTGGCTAGACAGAGAGAGCACGACAGATCTTGGTTTGGTCACTCAGCTGAGATCTCAACTCAATAGCTGTGCCAGTGGAGAGTCTTATTGGGGATCTGGAGAAAAGAGGGAGAAACCAACCCCGGACTGACTGTGGTCTTTGTGTGCTCTTAAGGGAAATTACACTTGGTGCAGACAGCTACATCTGGAAATACTGTGTGTGTACCTTGTCATCCTCCTAATATACATCCCCCACTGGTACCAATGGTGAGGATTGAGGCTCCTTAATTACTGGTCCAGTGGTCGGATGTCACAAGCTGTCAAAATGGTGCTTAATATTCTAATGCTGGTGTTAACATGCTATTGTTTAATGATAACATTTTTTGTAGTTTTCAACTGCCTTTCACTACCTTTCACTCCTTCCCAGCTCTCTTGTAGATTTCAAATGGATTCAGTTTACATGATGTTTGAAGTTAAGTTAGCCATCAATCTTAACCTACAAGTCAAAGTAAAAGTTACATTTTTGACCTACTATATGCTGTTTTTTGGATCACTACTCATTTTTTACCTCTATAACCAAACAGCAGTGGGGTCAAATGTGAGACATACCATGTTTAACTTGATAGTAATGGGAATTTGACTGGCCATTTGAATCCTTCATCTCTTACCAATTGAACTGCCTCAAAAGCATCAGGACTCCACTGATGGATTAAAGTTCAATTTTATTTTATAAACACAAGGTTTAGTGCTTTTGTCCATTTAACATTGTGGTGGACTTCTTCAAAACCAAGCAAAACACAACCACCATCCCTCATTTAAACCTTAAGTATGAAAACATCATACATTTTAATTACCTTAAAGGCATATTGCCTCTTAAATATTTAAAAATTGAAAAATATACAACTCCTGAAATAACATCTGGGTGGCTCAGTGTGGTGTAGCGATTTGCATTGTTGCTTCACAGCAAGATGTTCTCCAGCTCAATTCTTGGATGGGATGCATTTCGTGTGGAGTCTGCATGTCCTCCCTCCCTTCACGTGAGTTTCCTCCGGGTGCTCAGGTTTCCTCCCACATTTCAAAGATATGCAGTAGGTGGCCTGGACACTCTAAATTGGTGCTATGCATGAGTGTATGTGTGTGTGAATGTGTATGATACACCCTCTGAGGATAGT
Organism: Protopterus annectens; assembly: GCF_019279795.1. NCBI lineage: Eukaryota > Metazoa > Chordata > Ceratodontiformes > Protopteridae > Protopterus > Protopterus annectens. The sequence continues at coordinate 709,905,059 of NC_056729.1, forward strand.
TGGGCCTTGGGCTAACAATCTGAGCCCATAAAACCCGTAACTTCTACAGAAACAATGAGTGTTCCATGCTGCCTATTGACAGATGTACCACATGGTGCATAACTTGTAAACAGGAAAGAGAGACAGTCAGAAAATAACATCACAAAAGATTACCTACCACTAAAAACAATACATTATAGTATATGTGACTATATGTAAATGTAAAAGCGTATAACCCCATAAATCATAATATATATAATTTCATCAGTTAAAACATATCTAAAAGTAGTTTTTCCTCATAAAAATCAGTCTAATGTAAATAAAAAATGTAAGTATGAATAAATATAAATAAATATCAATAAACCTTACTTTGATGCAATATAACCAGCATTTATAAATTCATAACTCTAAGTTTAAGAATACTAGTTATGGATGCAATATTGTTCAATCCTGGTGAATCCTTGGAATTTAGCTTTAGCTGCCACAATAATTCTTTAGATTCCAATATAGTTTCCCTAGGTCCACCCCTAGAATTTAATGTAACCTTCTCTAGCACTGATATCTGAACAATTTGTGGGCAATGCACCCTATTTTATGTTTGTAAAGGGCATTATTCAAATTTATTTTGCATATATCATAGTTGTGTTAGTATATATGTTTATTAAATGACCTCTTGGTCTTCCCTACATAGAATGCTCTGTTGGGATTACACATAGCTATGTATACTACACCTTTGATAGAACAGTTACAATCATTAGCCAAGCTAACACCCAACTGTGGATGCCCCAATAAAACAAATTCATTGAGAATGAAAGGACACTGCCTCAATGCTCACATTTCCTCATACCCCTCACAAGTACTGGATTCTATGGGCCTTCTTTTTCAAAAACATTTTTTTAATTTCTACCTTTCTTATAAACTATCATTGGACCATCACCCACTACATCCAATACACTTTTATTTACATTAAAAGCAGCCCAATATAAAGTCAGTGGTAGCAGGTGAGTTTTTCTGGGCTACAGTCTGATGAAGAATTGGACTAAATCTCCCATGCCTTAAGGTTACAACATCTTCCCTTAATTTATTAATAAAATCTTCAGGGTGACCTCTCTCAAGGAACATTTGAATGAACTTCTGACATTCATCCTTAAACACCACTTCATCTGTAATCATTCTAGAAATTCTGATACCTTGTCCTTTTACCAATGTTCTCTTTTGAAACAGTGGGTGGTTATTAGTTCGAAAAAGTGAGCTTCTTATAAATGTTAGACTTAGATTGACCATCTTCCTTATAAATAGTTACATTTAAATAACTGAAAGAATTTTCAGAAACGGTATATGTAAACCTTAAATATAAGCTAGTAGAGTTGATGTAAGTAATAAATTCATCCAACCTGTCTCAGGTGTCATTCTGCAGACTAAAAATAGCATCAAGATATTGAATATACAATAACCAACATTACTTGAATTGTGATTTAAAAATCCAAATTTGTTCCCATACCCATATCACAATATTAAGTATAAAGGAGTGCACATACTATGCCCACTGGAACTCCCTGTCCTTAATCTCATATATTTCAATCATTCAATTAAAATATTGATTGCTATCCATAAATAAGATATCAACTTTATTCTTTTTTTTTTTTTGCTTTGTAATATCATGCCAGGCATGGACCCTTTTCCTGAATGATGCTATGATGTTAAGATGCTAAGATATTATGATGCTAAGTTGGCAGCACCATGATGGCAGTGGCCCTTCTGGCTCCCATTGTGCACTTACATTTTATGTTGTTATACTTACCTGTTTTGTCTAGTTGTAGGGCCATTCATCTATTTGGGTGTGTGCCTGGTGCCAACTGTTATGTTTGTGATGTCCGTGGAGTCCCGATGTTTTAGTTTTCCTTACCTTTGGAACTTGGAACTTGAAGTAGAGCCTTTAGTGCAAGTTGGCTCTTTGGTAACAGAAGAAGATGCAGAGTTTGCCGGTGTGAATTTCAAAATTGGATTATGTCTTGTTGGGTCGGAGGAAGCCAGAATGGAGGTGAGATGGAAATTTTGACAGTTTTTAGAGCTATGCCGGTGATAGAGTGGCTGTTGACTTGAGGAGGAGGACAAGATCATGGTGTGGTCGTGACTGTTAGGGCCTACGGTTGGCTGCAAAAATACATCTGTGGATCAGTTTATGGATTTCTGGTTTCTGTGCTGTACTGAGCGGAATGCTGGGATGTGGCAGCTGATGTTTCTGTGCCTGTGGTTGGACTAAGACTTGAATGTATTTGGTGCTGCAGTTGAATTGCAGCAGTTATAGTTTTTGGCACCGTTGGTTGGCTCATACTGTTGTTTTTGTGTTTTTTTATTTATGTGTAAGGTTTTTATATTAAATGTTGCTGGATAATGTTGAGCTTGGAGAAATGAAATTTCATTCAGCTGTGCACTTGTGCATGCAAGCAGTTGAATGACAATAAAGTGAATCTTGAATCTTGAATCAGGCCATTTCTATTTTTTGTAAAATCAGTATTGTTCAATTCACAATGCTATCTAGATGTGGTGCTCCCAGCACCTGCAATATGCCCAGAATTGCTGCCTTCTATAACTCACGTGAGAGTATATGTATTGGTATGTTTGGATTTCTTTCTAGCACAAATGCTCCTATTGCTACAGTTAATATCTGGATGTCTTCACATTGGACAAGTTAACGCTTGCATGTCTTGGTATGTTTTAATGTTATATTTCTCAATGCATATGATGCCATAGTTACTAGGAGTGGTGTTTTATTTTTTTATCATTTGGTATTCAATGATTCCAAGTGAACATTACTTCATCATTTTCAGTAATTTGTTGTGATTAAAGTTTCCAGTGCTTCAAAGCAGTTGTAAATTATAACATTTAAAGTTTTCAGTGTATTGGCCTTCCCATATTATTGTATCTTGTATATTAAATGTTGTACAGCATTAATAAGTCATGTCATGCATACATGAAGATTCATTCAATATTTACAGTAAAACACACTGTCTAATTGCATAGTATTAATAACCTGATGTCAATCTGTAAAGCACATATTTACTTCATAAAAACATTATTTTTAACTATAGAGTGAAAGAATGTAGTACAGTAGGACACCCTCTGAGAATGCATGTGTGCAAATGCACTTGTGCAGAACCAAGACCAGAAAATAGTATGCCTCTGTATAGAGGAGAGTGGGTGAGAGGAGAGGAACTACATAATGGAGATATCTACCTTGGGGATTTAGAAAGAACCAGCCCTCATGTTAAGGGCTGTAATAAAAGGACATGTTTGTATGATGCAGTATTTTTGTATTCAGAGGCATGTTAGACACAATGAGGAAAGACCTCATTATTGGCTAATTTGCAGGGCTCTGAATAACTTAACTATCACAGGTGCAGATCTACTCTTTGCTGAAGTAGTTATCAGTGCTGGCAGATGAAACATATTAGCACAATTTATTCCCCACACACAATACACACATGTATTCAAACAAACAAACATACACCACATAACTCATATGTGTTCCTGTATTGACAGAATGTCCCCATCCGCTTTTCCTGCCCTAATATGATTGAAGGAATAACTGAAATATCTCTGTGAATTTCTTCCACCATTAATTTAGATTTGTCTTGCTCTTTGAGGTTGACAGTTATGTTTAAGTTCCCTGTCCCTATCCCTCATAAGTCACAAACTGTTGCAGGAATTGAATAATACCACAGAGCCTCATTATATGTTAAGAAGAAAAAAAAAACAGCTGTCCTAGCTTATCAGTGCAGCAGGTTATTGCTGATGTTTCCTGTGGGAAGGATATTTAACCCAAATCATCCACACCTTTTGTAGTTCACTTTTTTTAATGTTTTTTGACAGTGCATCTCTGGTGTCATGTGTGTATGCAGTGTAATAATGCCCTCAGTGGGAACTAGGGTACAGGGTTGAAATCTCTTTGAGGAAAAACTACTTATAGTATCCCTAGGACCTAGTGGTTCCCCACACCAGCTTTAATTGCCTTTAAGGTATGCTTTATAGAGTATCCTTGGTATCTATTGCCTCCCCTGGCCCATACCTGTAGAGTTTTCTGTGGTGGCTTGGGCTGTCCTCACCCAGCACATACCTCTAGAGTGGGGGATGAACACAACCTTTTGACCATGTTTATTACTGCAAGCTGTGAGGAGCGGCTGTACTAATTTATGCAACCAAGTGATTCTGTCACTCATTCGGCTACATAAATGTTTTGCTGCAGGTAGCTCCTGTGAAAGCACATGGCTAGGTAGAATATGCCTCTCCCTGGCATCTACCATGGCCAATGAGGCAGCCCAGTTGTGTCACATGGCTTCATCCAAAAGTACCATGGTTGAGTTGTTTCTGAATGTGAAAAGGTTACAGTGTTATGTATACACCTTTCGAAATTTCCTGTAGTTCTTAATATTTGTAATAAAGTTGATATAGTTAAAGGTCATTCTGTCCTTGTACTGGAACTACTGGACTCTAGGGATAATGGAATGAATGCTAGTAAATGATGAAGTGTATATATATATATATATATATATATATATATATATATATATATATATATATATATATATATATATATATATATATATATATATAAACAGTGTTTCTTTAGATAATGAAGTGGGGCTGCTGAATTTTAAAAGTCCTTCTGCAGTAGATTTAATTTCATTTTACTGGTCTGCAGTTTTGTATATAGCTCTGTCTAAAGTTTGTTCTTCATTTTGTAGATAATAGATGCATACATGGTTTCTACTTTGCATGCTCCTGGCATCAGATTGCTGTTTTGCTCCCTTATAAAACTCACAGTAGACCTCCTACCAAGGACATAGTCTTTATATAGTGCAGAATACATATTCCTGGATGACTGTGCCAGCTTTGATTTTTAGTATACTGTGCTAACCAGTACTATAAACTAGTTTGCTGAAGTTGTGAATTACTTACCATGAATGCTATCTTATAGTTACACTTAACAGTTAATGTTTATGAGGACTAGTAGTTTTTACTCTGTGACATTTTATTACCTATTTTTGTTTCTGAATGTGGTGGCATATTATTTTTCTGATGTTAAAAAATAATGTCAGAAAAAATATGTTAGGACTATCTTGAAAAGGAAACCTTAGGAACTAAAAGAACACCATTAAGAAAAAAAGTTTTTATCTGTCCTAATCTTATTTTGTGTTCACTGTTACTTTGTTAATTCTTGTTTGGAACTGTTACATTTACTGACATCACTGTTGTCTGCTTCTTCATGTAAATATAAGTAATAAATTCAAAAGCTGCTATACTGATCTTAAAGTTCCATATTGGAGCTATGTTTCACAAGAAACATTTTGCAGATATGTACTTGTAAGTGCCTCATTACAGTATTTGAAAAGGTATTTGTATAATTTAAATTTGAAGAAAACGGATTGTATCTTATTAGTTTCACTCACAATTGTGATATAATTGCAGATGCTTTAAAATATGCATGTTTTATTTAGAATAAAATGAACATAAACAAAAATAAACTATGTATCATGTCCTGCTAGTAAATTGGATTACATGCTGCTTTTTTCATAGCACCAATATGGCTGTTGATTCCAATATTAACCTTGCTGGAGAGAATGAGTCAGAAAGAAAATGTAATCACCTGCAACTTACTTCACTGATAAGCCATACCATGACAGAGAAATTTATTAAGAAGGGAAATACAGTAAAGATACAAAGCATCTCACAGGCAAGATTGTGAAAGCAGTCATTAAATGCAGTCACATTTTGTGTTTCCTTAAAGCAAAATTGATTTTTTTTGTTCTCATGCAGTGGATCAATTTGACAATTTTAACTACAGAAACTTTATTGTTTAATATCTGAATTTTCTTCTCTCAGCCAGTATTAGAGTAACATTTTCTTAAGAAGCTTTCCATGTGATTGTATAATCATTACCTCTAGAAATGTGTATTTTATGTAATTTTGCAGTTATGGTGATATAAAGTCAAAATGAAAACAAATTTGAATGAAATAGCTTTATAATCAATACTCAGTCAACAGCAGCAAGAGTACAGTTCAGAATGTCACAAAAATCCATAATTTTCAAAAACAAATTAATTATGCTATACAGATTTTCATTAGTAGAAAGAGTCTGTCAATTAAGATGACAAAAGAGCTATGCCCTGAAATTTCCCAGATATGGCACACACGGCTTATGAATATTTATTTTAATGGTTATCTAGTTTCATTTTTTCTAGCTAAAAATTATTGTCAGGATGTTTTAGCAAGTACCTGCATGTGCAAATATGAATGCGTTTTCACATTTGTGTGAATAGGTAGATTGATTTATTAATACATTGTACTATTGTGGGCAAATAAATATGAATATGGAGGTTATGATAAAATCTGCACCTCAGACTACATTATAAGTGTAATATGCTTATTCTAATGTGATAATTTTAAGTGAGTGGACTAGGCAAAAATGAGAATTTTTCTGATGTGAAGGAAGTGATCCAGAAATAATAAAATATGTATTTGTCAAATCTATTAATGCTGTCTTTTGAGGCACTACCAATGTACTATAGAAATATAACAGGAAAGTGTGTAAGGGAAAGGCATTACAAATGGACAGATAGAGGCAGAGATAAGTATGAGGTAGGAAAGAGTGCAGATGAAGCACAGGAGTGAAAGGTGATTACTACCCAAATATTTGGAAAACTAAAACACAGAAAATCTAGGTTGCAGAAAAACAGGCATCAGATTAGGAAAAAATAAAACACTTTTCTTCTGAACAGACAAGTGTAACACCATTAGACTACTGCTTTTATCTAGGGAAACTGTGCCCGTGTAAGATCAAGAACTAGATGGAGGGATTACAACCAAACATTTAAACAGAACTGTAATATTTAATGGTGGCGTTATACTTATAAAGGAGCCCATCTCCTCCCAGAAATATTTTAGTAAAATGGCTATTATATTCAGAAGATGGTGATGATAGCAGTGCCGTGTGTGTGTGTGTGTGTGTGTGTGTGTGTGTGTGTGTGTGTGTGTGTGTGTGTGTGTGTGTGTATGTGTGTGTGTTGTCTGTCTGGTTCTCTCTTTGTCCACCCACCTGTATTCAACTGTCTGGCATTAGGTACAAACCCAGTAAATAGTTGAGGTTGAACAAATTCAGTAGTGGCTGAGACAGTGTGTATTTGCTACTGATGGTAATGCAGCCTGATATGTTGCCTGGTCCCATGGAAAAAAATAATATATATATATATATATATATATATATATATATATATATATATGCATACATTTTTTTTTTTTGCTTTTGACAGGGATTTTTAGACTTGCTCCAAAATGTGATTAGAGGAAACTAAATTTTTAGGGACAGTGGGGGGGAATTTGGGTACATGGTATAAAGTAGTGCTAAAACTGTTTACTAAGATAATGGCTATAGTCTTGCAATTGGAATATGTCATGTTATTTATACACTATACTATACTATACTATACTATACTATACTATACTATACTATACACCCAACAGAACACACCAAATTGTTAGGAGTGGAAATAGACAATAAACTAAAATTTGACATTCACATATCCATGACCATAAAAAAGTCCACAAAAAACTAGCAGTGCTATACAGAAATAATCAACTTATCACCAAAGCAGCAAAGATTTCAGTAGCAAATTCCCACCTTATCTCCACCCTACTTTATGCCTCTCCAATATATACCAACCAAAGGCAATGCGATCTAAACAAGCTAGAGACCTGCTACAACAAAATCGTCAGATTTGCCGCAGGGACATCCTACCATAGTCACCACTGTCTCTCACTTGCTGAACTGGGCTGGCTTGAATTCCCTCACCTCCTTCAATGGTATCAACTCACACTCGCCCACAAACTAGTAAACCATCACTAAAAGTCCCATCCCTCCAGAATCTACTCCAACCCTATCGCACCACCAGACCACTAAGATCCAGTAACAAAAGTCACTTACAAGTCACTAAAGCCAATAACTCTGCTGGAGAAACACTATTCTCTTGGGCCATAGCCAAATTATGGTACTCCCTGCCACCAACCCACAATTACCTCCATACTATCATGCACCCACTTCAAAACTTTACTAAAAGCACACCTAAAAACATGCTAGCTATGGCCTTGCAACTCCCCCCTAATATCACCCACCCCATCACCCCTACCTTTCTTTCCACCTCACTAACTACCTTGATTATAGCAAGCTCAGACGCTCATAAGCCTAACTACTTATTATACAGCAGGAACTTCTTATTGTAACAATTGTTAATGTCCATTATGTATTTCGCAGATGATAAAGATTCTAGTTGTCTACTGATGTACTATGTTCTTCATCTGTAACGATGTTTGTAATTGTTAATTGCTATGTTGAGCAAATTGTTAATTACTATGTAAATCTAATGTAACTGCTGTCTGTATATTTTAACTGTGGAGCTTTTCTCCCCGGGCCTCCGTTGAAAATGGACCTATGTCCAGTCAGACACTCCCGGTCAGCAAATGTAAATAAATAATAAATAAATAAATAAATAATTATAAATGGTCATAACCAGACCACTTTCTTAGAAGCTGTAATTATATTTTCCTTTATAGACATTCCCCCTAAAACTGGGTATTGGAGATGCTGCTTGCTCCAAAATAGCTTCAGCTTTTTGGAACTCACTACCAGTAGAAATAAGGAAAATTACTAGTCTGCCTTAATTCTGAAAACAGCTTAAAACACCCCCCCAAAAACAATCCAAAAGTAATTATTTTATTGACAAATGATGATTCCCTCATCTTATACCTGTCTATAAATTCATTATATACTGTGACCTAGTTTACTCCTTGTTGAAATATTCTTTCCTCATAGACTCATAGAATCAAGTGCTGCACAAGGTCATGTGCCCATTCATGTCTTCACAGTTCACACCCTTATGTCCTTACTTCCTTTTCCAAGGAGTAATCGGCCAGTCATACAAGGGTAATTTATGAATATCCATCCAATTACCTAATTTTTTATTAAAAGTTAGATACCGTGTCACTTTGCTTGATCTCATTGTTCCAGAGAAGGCATAGTCCTCATAAAATTTGCTGTTTCTTTTAAAACATTCTAGATGGCAGTCACTAAATAATGATAGATGTTTTATTTCTGATTTCACATTCTTCAGAAAATGCATGCTAATGCATAAACTTTTATTCTGTCAACTTTCTAAGTTTATAAGGGCAATACGTGCTTTTGTTTCTATTTTTCAACCTTTGCTCACTTTATTTAATGGCTTTGTGCAGATTTCTTGTTCTGTGAGGTTGAGCTGTGTGGGGGCAGACCATTGGTGCTCTTCTGTACACAGATTCATGATCCATTTTGTTCTAAGAGGTTTTGCAGCCAACACTACTGGAATATGCTTTGAAACCTCATTTAGGCATGACACGCATCATTGATATGCATTGTGCATTGCTGAGAGCACATCATGGCCATGTATATGAACACACTCCGTGTAAGCTCTAGACAGAGCCTACATGGAGTTTATTGAACCCTGCAGAATTATCTTTAGTTTTAAATAGAAAGATAATCTTAAATTACGAATCATACATTTATGATTATGATTGTCTACTCCATATTCCATTTATGCAGCTTATAAATATTTATTTAGAAATTTAATAATTGGCAATATCAGCCTGGTTCATTCATGTGAAAGAGAATACACAAATCTAATACATCTTCTCACTTGTGCATACTAAATAGATCATGTACCATTTATTTATCTGCATTCTGTAGAGAATAGAACCAAACTGCAAAGGATAAACACTGTCGTTACTATAATGCTATAAGTGATTTGGATGTTGGGTATGCTAGTCAAGAGGGTATGTGAGGCCTGGAACTGTGATACGATTGATAAATTAGTTTACTGTAGTCCTTTACATTACATACAAATGTGCATTGAAACAGAAGGTCAAAGCAGTTTTCTTTGGGAATAACAGTTTGAGACAAAAAGTCTGTCTAATAGTGCATACATATATTTGAGAAAAAAACAGTCATTATAATGTCTAATAAACCCCACATCCCCTCTAAAAAAATGTCTCTTTATTACTCAGAGTGAAGGTACTCTGTGGGAACTCAAACCATGTACAAACATGGTGGCTATTTGTCTGCTTCTAATATGTTAAAACAGCACCCAAGACACATCAGACATGGACTCTAGTTCAAAATATTTGGCTGTCTGGAGAGCTACACAGTTAGACAGCTTGTAACTGTGGCAATTATTACTCAATGGTGAAATATTACACATTCTTGTCACTATATATTAAACTGGTCATATATTAAACTGGAGTCTGCATTACTCACATGCACAGTGACTTTGTTCTTCCCTGTGTGATTACACTATATTTTAAACAGTGAGAAAGATTCTTTTGTGTCAGTACTTGTCATCTAACAGATTTAGTCATTTAGAGCTGTTTTGTACACTAATTGATATTGTTTCTTCATTACATTTTCTGCTTTGAGTAAACCTGCATTTTATGTTCTGCTTTGAGTAAATTTGTTTGGCTTGGTGTAGAGGCCATACTGGATAAATTAGTGATTCATCTAAGGGAAAGTTAGACTATTCACTGCAGGTCTTGGGTAGATAAGAGTACTTGGGATTCAGATTGTACTTGTTTTTCACTGGTTCATTTGTTTTCTTGTGCAACATTTACTGCACAGAACTGTGTTGAGCACAGTGCCGAGGAAGCTGTATTTACATAGTATGCAGTACGCACAAGTAATTTTGTCCTGTTGTACTATTGAAAGTGTAATCTCTTCTAACTCCTGTTCATACGTTACCCACTTCTGCTATGTGTAAACACCTTTTTCTGGGCTGCATTGAAGTCAGCTGACTTAAGCTAACATGAGCTGATTTCCTCCACCCTTCTCTTAGCTGCAGAATCCCACAATTCCCCAGTCCTATAAACTCTCCACCTGATTATCCCTTTCCCTCTTTAGCTCCTCACTAACCTTCATCACATGGGATCCATGGTCATTATGGTCAACTGACTGATCCTCCATCTATTGACAGCTTTTATCACATGGATGAATAAGGCAGTAAGAACTGCCTCATGCCAGGGGTGTTGTTACATGGAAGAAACAGGGGCACATGCCCACCCCCTCCATGAAGGTGTGTGCCCTTTGAGGGCCCCAGTCCCTAGAATACTAAAGTAAGTTCCTCCATCTCTGGCTGAAACATATGTGTAGTTGAATCTTTCCACAAGCACATTTCTTACACTATGCCATGCACATGGGCATTTTGAAAGGCTTTGATCCAGTCAACAGAAGTCAGTCTTTTAAGCAGTAGCATGAAGGATATCTTTTACTACATTTAAAGCCACTGCAGGAGTAGGTGTATGTGAGTTTATATGTGTGTATGTGTGTGTAAAATGCTGCAGTCAGGTAGGGGTTTTTGATTAAGTGACTTGCTCAGTCACACAATTGGAGAATCTATCCCTGTACACTTTAGCTGGAACTATAATTATCAAAACTCTACTCTGTAGAATTTTATAGTTCTCATTGGAAAATGTATGTCTATGCAACATCTGTTGTAGGTCTGCTTACATTTAAGTGAATTAGGGTTCACTAACACTTAAGGCTCCTGATCTATTAATGAATACTTCCTGTAATTAAAAGTACATGGATTAAATCCTCCCTCCTCCATTACTTTTGGCGTGATTGTGAATAAGTCACTCAGGCAGTACTTGTGGGTCACCCTAGAAGGGGGACACTTCCTTCAGTGAGTTTATCTGGGTAACAAACAGATAAAAATAGTATTTACAATTTGTCCCTTTTGTCCCCCTACCACAATTATTTTTGGCTTTGCCTGGAATTCTTGAGCAAATAAATTGATAATTATTTTGGTCTGTTTCTTGCAAAATCCGTGGCTTTCTGGCAAATCATTGTGGATTATAGTCACTAAATTTCAGACTTTCAGTTTCAGGATTTGTGTCTTTCAGAAAATGCTTGCTAATGTAACTTTCTAAGTATACAAGAAAAAGATTTAAAATCAGTTCTTGATTCTTGAGGTAAGAGGTTTGAAAGGTACAAGGAGTGTGTAATGGAATGTACTATATGCTTCTAACATTAGTGAGCTGAAATATACATACACACATACAAATGTTTCAAGCACGGGCATTAAAGCCCTTCTAGCTTGCCAATATGCCAGAACACTTGTTCCCATAATAAATGTCCAGGCTGTTCTTAAAAATATCTACACTAGTACTTGCTTTAATGTAATTAGGTAGTTCTAAGCATCAGCTACTCTGTCAGAGAACCAATTAGTACACTTCTCATTCCTATAGAATCTTCTACATAGGTTATCTGATGATTCTCTAGTACTTTTTGATAACCCCAAACATTCCCAGAGGTAGTTGTCTCTAAATGCCCTATATACCTGAATAAGATCTCCTCTTAAATATCTATAAGAGACAATGTACAAGTTCAGATATTTTAGTCTTTCATAATAACTTAGATTTTCACATCCATGGATGCCCTTGGTATATTTCCACTGTACTCTTTCCGGTTTATTCATGCTTGTTTTCCTATAGGGTTTCCATATTGTTATTCCATACTCAAGTTTGGGTCTAATGTAACTAACAAACAATAATTTCATCATGTTTGATTCCCTAGACTTTATAAATCTTTTTATACAACCTAAAGTTCTATAACTATCATTAGCCAATTTGTTGATATGATTAGAAAAACTCATAGCTGAATCTACCCATATACCCAGGTCCTTAAATGAGTCTACAGTTTTAATCACTGTGTGGTGTATGAAATATTCACCTTTCAGTTTATGTCTCCCAAATCTCACATGCTTAGTTTTTGATGTATTTATCAACATATTATTCTCCTGTGTCCAAATGGTCAATTTAGTCAAATTATTTTGCAGACACGCCTTATCTGTAACACTTGTAATCAGTTTATCCAATTTCAGGTCGTCAGCATATAGACTGTAGAGCACCTCAGATGAAAAAGTAAGGTCTGAATGATACCATCTAAACAAGTAAGGGCCTAGGATAGAGCCCTGTGGGACACCTTGACTGTAACCAAGGATTTCACCTGTCCAGTTGGTGTGTGATACTTGCCATGTTCTATTTGTAAGCCGTGCAGCTAGCCATCTTATCAACAGTACATCAATACCTAGTTGTACTGATTTATTGATCAGTGTTTTGTGCATGACCCTGTCAAATGTGGAAGTTAAATCTATATAAATCACATCACAGCACAATTTTTCATTCATAGCTGTTATTATATTGTTATAGAACATCATGTTACAGGTGGTAATAGATCTATTTTCAACATATGCATGCTGATATATGGTTTCAAGTCCCAACCTATCCAGTTTTTATAATAACTTATCCAGTATTACCTTCTCCATTATTTTTCCACAACATGAAAGTAGACTTAAGGGTCTATATGATTCTGGGTTTGTCCTACTCCCCTTTCCCTTAAAGACAGGTTTAATAAGTGCATGTCTCCAATCTTGAGGAATCTCCCCATATTTATATGACCTAGTTAATAACAGATATAATGGCAGTGTAAGTTCTTGCTTAAGTGTTCTCAGATCATTGTTACTTATTCCGTCTCCTCCCTGCACTTTGTTTGGATCCAGTATGCAGTTCTTTTTCAATATAATCTAATTTGATTCCAGTATCTGGGGTTACCTGGATGTCACTAGGACAACTTACCACCCCTTTTGTAGAGCCAAACTGCTTTGCATAAGATTTTGTAAATATATCTATAATCTGTTGTGTCTGAGAATAAATTTTAGAATCTGCACACAGTTTATCAGTTTGTGTATCTTTACTCCTTCCACATCTTATTTTTCTATAAAAAGGTTTCCTATTATGCTCAATATCTTTATATAAATTTTCTTTAGATTTTTCTTCATCTTGTCTAACACTATGTTTAATCTGTTTGTCCAGCTCATTTATTTCAGTTTTCAAAGTTGTAGTTCAACCTCTCTTCCATTTCTTATATTTTTTGTCTCTCACCTTAATCAGGTATCTTGATTAATACTTCTCGGTTAATATTTATGTATTTGTTCAATCACTTTATTGCAAACATCAAATGCATGCAGTCATACAATGGGCTATAAAGAATGGTCAAATCCGTTTTTGTATTTTTTTTATTTGTGCGCATCCTGCATCCCAGAATAGTTATGGTGTAAAAAATGGAATCCAGCCTAATCATATGAGCCATGTTGTTTGGCTACAATCCTTGGTTTTCTTGTTTCCTTGACTGTTGGCAGTTTGCTTATTCATCTTTGAATAAACTGCGCAGCATTAAGTCAACAATTTCAATCTTAAAATATTAACTATGAATGCGCTTTTAAATTAACTTGTTTTTTGCAGGCACAAGGGTATGAAATGTTCTTTATTAGGCTACAACAGTTTGATACTTAATGGAGAAGAGTTAAAGCCATGAGCTGTTAATGAGTTGATTCTTGTATTGCACCTTGTAATTTCCACAGTCTTTGTCTGACCAAGTTAATTCACCAAGAACTGCTCCTGAGCTGCCTATGAAAAAAAAAATACACATGTCCAGTATGCTGTCACAAGCTGTTAACAAATTCATTGCACAACTGTCTTTTGAATTCCCAACCCCTTCATTTAGGCCACAATTAATACTTCACTGTATGCTATTTGACAATGATGTCTGGCAGATCATCAGATATATTTCCAAAAAATGCAAATTTCAAAGGAAGGGAAGTTTACTGTTGTGCAGAGTTTATAGGATGGGAGAAATGTGGGATTCCGCAGCTAAGAGAAAAATTGAGGAAATCAACTGCTTTTAATATGAAAGTATTTCACGTTGTTTATTAAAGGGCTGTCAGTTTTTTGATGTAAACATTTTAATAAACATTTGAAATTAAATCAAATTTCTGTGGTCATTTCAAAAGTAAAGAAGAAAATAGTATGAACACTGACAGGTTTCAATGTTTTTTTGGTAACTGGGAGAGGCAGACAAGTATTGGGATACTGGTATGGCTGCAGGTTGTAGTCCCATTTGACCATGGTCTGGCTCTGCTCATACTGTTCAAAAATTACACATGAATATTTAGCCTCATATGTACAGTATGTTCTATCTTTTTCGTTTTTCTATAATTTAAACCAGTTAAAGAGGCAGCCCATAAAAACTGCCTGATTAAGCCACTTACTCAAGTCAAATGGCAGTAAAAAGAATCAAACTCTGTTCCACTGAGTACACAAAGCACTTTCAAAGAGCTGAGAGCCTTAATTCTCTGCACTAACTGCCAGACCTTTCCTTCACTCTTCATTTTCTGATAAATGTTATAGTCAGTCAGTCAGTCAGTTCATCCCTTGTTTGGCACCTATGTCTGTAATAGACACAGGACACAGGCAGCCTGTTAATGGTTTATCCCCAAGCCATTGCTTGTAAATGTTTCATCTCCCAAGCTCCTGCTTACACTTATCAAGGGTACCAGAATTTGGGATGCATGGCTAGGCTTAAAAAGGCCTTCATTGTCATTAGCCTAGTAAATACCTATGAAGATATGAATCTATTATTAAAGTTTCATAGTTTGGATTGTTTAAATGTTCAGAAAATGCATGTTGATGCGGTTCTGTCAACTTTTTAAACAAACTATAGCAGCTTGTGCAAGGAGCTGACATAATGATTAAAGTGTTTACCTCCCATTCAAGAGATATGGGGCTTAATCCTCACTAAGAGAAAATTAGCTGGGCTTAAAATAGTCCCCAAGGGCAGCTAGCCTAATATGTACCTATGATTCCTATCTGCCACTGATTTTGCACAACATCATTGATTTAGCTCATATGTGCACCTTGTCTCTTGTTATCTTCTTTTTTCTGGTCAATCACTGATGGTAACTGTTAGTCAATAGTCCCAGTCATTACAGCTTTATATTTTTCATTGTACAGAAAATGCAAGTCCATAAAACACTTATTATTCTGTTAACATTTTAAGTGACCTAGACTTCTCTGGCACTTATGTTAATGACCTGCTTCCTGGAGGTGAATGTGCAGGTTTAAATAGTTTTAATTCCATTTGCCTAGTTTGTAACTTTGAGCAAGTCAGTTAACCTGACAGTGATCCTGTGTCACCCCTGAGAAGACGCACTTAGCCCATTGGGTTTAACAGTTTTATAAATACATAAAATAATATTTACAACTTGTCCCTTTTTGTCCCCCATTATTTTTGGCTTTGTCCAGAGTTTATAAGCAAAAAACCTGAAAGGTATTTTGATCTGTGCCTTGTAAAATGTCCTGCTGCTGACAAACTCTTGCAGATTGTAGTTATTAAATAATGACAGGAATGTGAATTTCAAATTCTGTGTCCTTTGGAAAATGTTTGATAATACAAATATTGTTATTTCTTCAAACTTCTAAGCAAAGAAAATAAATATTTAAGAGCTGGTCCTGATTTTGTTCCTTGTTTCTGATTCTTAAACTAAGAAGTTGATAAAGCACAGGGGTATCGCATCATGCTTCTGACACCAGCAAGCTGAGACACATTTTTGGGCCAGTAGTTATTTCCTATTTGTTAGGAGATGTGTTATGTTTTACTCTTGTATTCCACATTGTGAAAGATAGTGTAGTACTCTGTATTATCAAGATGGAAGACTGGCCATGGCTGAAGTTTCTTTAATTCTTTCACTTGCTGCGGTTAGGGATAGTGTGGCATTCATGAGGTTGCAAGTCTGATCTTAGCTGTACTGGTTGATTGCTTGATGCTGACTGGAGTTGAATGTGTGTTTTTTTTTTTTTCGGGGGGGATGCTTCACTTGCCCAGCTAGGATATTGGACTTTTTCAACTTGACTTATTTCTTCAGAGTCTGTAATTGTTTAAAAACTAGGTATGTGATGATATAATTATAAATTAACATTTTAACCATGCTGTGAGCTCCCTCCCTAGTTATTATTATATATTCCACATTTTGCCCATCAGTTCCACCTGATGAGATATAGTATTGTGTTCCATATTTTGAACAAGGAAAGTTAACTATGCCTGCATTCTTTCAATTGTTGGTGCTATGGATGTTATGGTAATGTCAAACCATCCTAAAGTGTTTGAAAATGATACCTCAGTTTAAGAATTTAAGGATATGCAGTTTTAATCATCCCTCCATTAAAATTACAATTCTTAAATTCTTCTGTTGAGACCAGTTCACAGATGTTTATAATAACATTCAGAAAATTATAACTGCATCTTTTAAAATTCTTTACATCCAGAAAAGTATTTATATCCTGCAATGGGTTATTGTGACCAGACTTTCCCTTTTAAGTGCAACCATACCTTTCAGCCACTCATATCTTCACAGAATGTCCCTGATTTTGCTTTGAATATTTGTCCTGATACTCGTAACATTTATGATTTTCTCGTAAATCAGACTTGATTACAGACAGTCACTAGTGCCGCTCATTATAGTGTTACACCTTTCATGGTTCAAAAATACATGTCGATGCAAAACATGCTGTTCTATTAACTTTCCAAATGAATTAGAGCAATAGTGAATATGTGTTCCTGATTTTATCCCCCTCCATTGTTTTTGGAGTTGTTCTGAATTCTTGACCAAATATATTATGAAATACAGTGCTGGCTCAAAACATTCATATCTAATTTATTTCTTTAGGCGTTATTTCAGCAAAACAGAACTAGAGTGCTAGGCAGTTGATGTTGCTGTTTTTGCTTGGTATATGTTTTGTCTTTATCAGTGCTTTTTTCCTTGGGGGTGTCTGGGAAACTAAAAGGTTTGCATTTGTAGTCTCAGTAGTTTAAGAGTCAGTCTACCTGGCCTTGGTGCAGAAGGTTGTGGATTTGATTCCCTTGCCAGGTACTGGGATTGACTTTCTAGTACTGGCACTGCAGTGAGGCACAGTGGGGGGAGGGGGGATACAGCACCTCTTCAGAGGAGACAGTAAGCAAAGGACACATCTGCCTGAGTTGGTAACAGCTTAGGTGGATGGAAGTGGTCCCATAGCACTTATTAAAAGATCTTAATGCATCGCATCCCTTTCATTATATTTATATTTCAAAATATTTGCAAATATTCATATTTGCCATATTTACAAATTTACAATATTTTTACTATATGACATCTTCAATTTCGTGAACGTTAACATCTTTAAATCTATCACCCCATTCTTTTCTTCACAACTCCCTTTTCATTTCAGCCAACACATCTTCATCATTCCTATTTTTGTTATATAACAATTCATCATATTTTTTCACAACACCCATACTGTTACCATTAATATCCTATCCCACCTGTCATCTTCACATTCTGTTTTTTTTGTTTTTCATAATTCACATTCAATATTATATCCATGTTTATATTTTAAAACCTTTCCACGTATACTCATTGTGATTTTTTCTGAAAAGTCTGCATTCTGTTTACATTCCAATAAAAATAATTCTTTTTCATTTCTTCTTCATTACAATATTTACATTTTCTCTCCTTTGCTGCTTTATATTCCATGCTACATTTTACAGGCAACGTCTCTACTAATAATCTCTTCAAAACATCTCCAGCCTCATAAAAATATTCAAATCTTTCCCTTCTCTTTTTGATCTTTTAATCTCATCCTTATGTTCTGTCCATGGATATACTAAATAATGATTTTCATTATCATGTTATGCCATTCCCTTCTATCCTTTTTTACTTCATTAGTCTTAATTTTCCACAACTTCATCCTATAATTCTTTTCTTTGTTGTCATCTACTCCTTTTTACTTCTTTTCTTTCCTTGTTCATTTTTCCATCTTTCCATATTTCACGTACAGTATTTTTCCTGTAAAGTTACATTCCTTCTCCTTCATATTTTTAATACTCAAAAAATGTGTGTAGATACCAAATGTTAACTGGATTTTTTTTTTAATTCAGACCCACTTCCTTTTTCTTATTATATAAATTTCCTCTTCTAATTGATTGAGTCTTAATTACCAAATAAAACTGAAAAACAATTATTTTTTCCATTTTCCAATGAAACATAGATATACTCTGAAAGAATCATAACTTTCTGGATATAATACATTTATCATATATGCCTTCATTCTAAAAGCAAAATGGAACTACTTCCACCAAATAGCTAAATTCTTTATTTTATACAGATTTTTTTTATTGTTCTATTATTTTTCCCCATGTCCTCAAACCTAATTCCTAATATATTTATTTAAATTCTGATAAAATATGTTCCATTTTGCATTTTTATTTCACTAAACCCTTGACTTATTTACCTATTTAACCTAAATCCAGCTTTACTTGCCCCTTTTTCTATCCTTGTCACAGTTTCCCTCATCCATACTTTGGATAATATTTTTTGTTACAATAACTAAATTAGCTGCATATGAAAGATACACAGATATTATTAAAAATCTTTCCATTTGCCATCCTGCTTCTCTCATTTCCCCAGTATGTTTATATTACTGTATTCATTACTAGCATATATAATGTCATACTCATTGGATGCTCCTGTTTTACCCATTTTTTATTTTTTTCCTAGCCAAACTTTTACCTTATCTGTAACTTAATACATATTGCAACTCTTCTTTAATACTTTTATTCTTTTTTCCAAACTGTAAATCCCCTAAAACATTGCACATTGCCTTAGGACTTATTGAGTGAAATGTTTTTGCTGCATGACATACAATAAACCATACATCTTAATCTCCCTTAAAACATTATTTATTATTTCTTTTATATTACTAACATTCCATCATTTGCTTTCCTTTACTCGTAACCTGATCTGCAAGGCCATGGAACATATTATCATGGAACTTATAAACAAAGACACTGGCAACCTTCAAACACTGGACCCAACCCAGTTCGGGTTTGTGAAAGGCCAATCTTGTCTTCTGAACCTGATTGACTTCTTTGAATCTGTCTCCAGAGCTGTGGATGATGGTAAGGTGGTCCACACAGTCTTTCTGGACCTCGCCAAGGCTTTTGACACCATCCCCGACTCTGGAATCATAGATAGACTTACTACGCTGGGCATTAATCCCTACATCACTCTATGGGTTGCCAACTTGGTTACAGACAGAACCCACACTGTAAAAGTAGCCAACTCCAAATCCAGCTCCAGACAACTGACAAGTGAAGTACCTCAGGATTCAGTCCTGGGACCGCTCTTGTTTGGCATCTACTTCTCTGAAGTACAGGCCAACACTAAGGGACTTTGGCTAACAAAGGTCACAGATGACTGTAAAGTGGGAGCCATTATTGAATCCACAAATTATTTGGATACTCTACAAAAGGGCCTTACAGGAACAGATGCTTGGTGCCAGAGCCATGGGCTCAAGCTCAATGCCAAGAAATGTATAGTTATCCCCTATGGGAAAAAACATGTAAAAAATGTGTACCCATGAATTACCACATAGGTGGCAGTACACTAAACACCAAAAGTGCGATAAGAGACTTAGGGACACAGGTGGACAGTGGTCTCACCTTCGACAACCACATCGCCACAACAGTTAGGAAATCCTTCTATGTGGCACACTTCATCACTTAGGGCTTTTCATCCAGAGAAAAGGAGGTCATTGTCCCACTGTACTCATTCCTCATTAGACCCATTATTGAATACATTGCCCTGTTTAGTATTTATCTCTCAAGACATCTGCAACAACTGGAAAGGCCACAGAAATACCTCACTAAAAGAATCACAGGCCTAAAGCAGATGCCATATGCTGACCGCCTTAAAAAATTCCAGCTATACTCTGTTGCATATCATCTACTCAGAGGCGATCTGTGCGTAACATACAAGGCCATGTCAAATCCAGAGCTGTTGGACATGCTACACTTAAAGAAATCCCAATCCCTCAGAGCCACATGCTCCAGGGATCTAAACCTTGTCATCATAATAAACAAAACATGCTGGAGGGATAGGTTCTTGACCAAGAGACTCCCCAGACTCTGGAATAGACTGCCCATACATGTCAAGCAGAGTGTCTCTTTGGCCCTCTTCAAAAGGAACCTTGACGATTGGATGGGAGAAAGGAAATTCATCCCGGGGATCATGTCAATCACCCTGGGTCCAGTGAAGTAAATAGTGTGGGAAGAAATAGTCAGGGAATTGTTATGGCTAGGCTTGTATAGGGTCAATTGCCTAGTACCAACCTATGAACCTATATATTGCTTCCCCTGAAACATCTCCAGAACAACTCCCATTCATTTTGTATTATTTTCATAAGGCTTTTATAATTAGTATTCCCCAATATTATTGGTTTCCAATTATTATTTTTTGTTATCGGTTTGTCCATATATATTTAATAAGCCCATCACATATCTTTTCATCTTCTATGCCTTCCAATAACTAGTCATTCAGAATTTCCACAAAAAAAGTTTTTATTTCCATTACAATCATCCCCATATAAATATATAAAACTTAACACATCTAAGATGTTTGCTGTTTCTTTATTCACTTCTTTTGTAACATCTTTTACTTCTTTCATTAAACTTCTTTCTTCTAACTTACATTTTGCTATGTCTGGCATTTTCTTTACTCTCCACATTCCCCTTTTAACTTCTTCCTTACTATGCAATTTTTCTACAAAATTTCAGTTATCTCCATAATTTGTTTTTGCTTAAATTTTGCAGTCTTATTCTCATGTAACATTCCATCCATCTTATCTAACCTTCTTTTTACTTGCTTTCCCAAAAAGGGTGAACTATCATCCTTCTTCCCCTTTAAAAACATTTTTTTCTATACAACATTGTCTTATGTTTAATTTTTCCCATACCTTTTCTCTATTTCTGTTATTTTATCACTTCCTTCTTCTAGTCCATTCTCAAAATCTTTCAACTTTTTTATATTCCTCTTTATTTATTTTTTTATGCTTCACTCTGTTTCCAAAATGTATTTTTATATTTCTCTTTAAACACTATGCACCATCATGTCCAACTTTCTCTCAATGTCATGTGTTTTTTCCACAGTCTGTAACCTCCCCTTTACTTCTTTCATGCCCAGTTAGCCATCGTATTTCTTTTCCTTCTGTATTATTTCTTCATTATTCACTAAATCAGCCCACATTGCCTTATGACATGAAATGCCTATTTATTATACTCCACATGCTACTTCCTTCATGTCACCTGTATACATATAGTCTATCTTTGTCTTAAAAATCCCTCTTTTGTACATTCACTCTCTCCTTTTCCCTGTTCTCAGGTTTCCACATTGCATCAACTCTTTTATCAGTTTATATCTTGTATTATTTTCCATTTTTTCTTTTCCAGCCTTGAAGTTAAAGTCTCCAATTATTATTTTTAAATTCCTCAAACTATTTTCTTTCTGACATGTTTGTGTATGTATGTACTAGTACTAGTCCCACACAATTTCCATTTTTCCTCGTCACATATCATCACCCGTCCTGGGGTCACAGCTATTACATGTAATATTTTTCACTTCATCATTTATTAACAACCATAACACAGAACATATTTCAAAGCCTACTGACCATATAATCATTTTCTTTTTCCCATACAGCTTTATTTTCTCTCTCTCTTTTTTAAACATATCTTGCATCTGCAAACATATCTTTTTCTTTTTGCACCATTCAACAGTACTTAAACCTTTCCCTTCTTTAGATTTTTTTCCCATTCTTATTTTTTCTTTTTGTCTTTTTCATCCTCCTTCAAATGGATTGAACTTTTTTCTGCTCTTGCTCTTGCTGCAGTTCTGAGCCACCATCTTCCTTTTCTCATTTACTAGGCCATCACACTTATTTTCTGTTCATATCAGAATCTTTTCTACGATTAATACTTTCCCTTACTCATTACTTTTTTTTTTTCTTCTTTAGTTACATGAACCATTTTACTTTCTTCCTGAGTATTGTTCTCTGCATATTGTCATTCTCCCTTTCAGTTTCTTATTTGTGTGCCTGTTATTTTTCCAGCAGAGGAGAGTTAAACCAAAAATGGGCAGACTAATTACATTTCCTGCAAAATGGTTACAATTTCTAGCACTATGGATTTTCTCCCTATGTTCGCAACATCTTCTTTTTGTACATTCATGAACCAAATGTTTATTTTCCACAATAAAACCAAACCAAGTACTCTTTTGCCATATATTATTATATTATTTGAAATATATTGTATTTTTCCATCATGCATATCCAGTGTAACTCATATTTTTCATCCCCAGTGCTGACATTAATTTCTATTATCATACATTTTCTTTAGGTTATGCACTTTCTCACATATTGTGAGAAAAAATAAGTTCAAATTCTTCTATGTCTGAAGTACTGAATTGCACAATTTGTTTTCTTTTTAACTGCAAAACAAATTATTGTAAAGTAAAGTCTTTCCAAGATGATATGTTATTTTTTTCTGTTTCAGCCATAATTTTCTCTGCACTTGAAAAGTCTTGAAAGTTACTTCACAGAAGTCTTCTGACCACAAGTGTACCAAAGCTCTTATTTCTCTTAAAGTAAATCCTAATGGCAATATACTATTATTCATAATGTCACACATCAATAGTAGCACTGGTTTTGGTTACTTTTACCATCAGTCTTTTATTTTCTGATGCTGCTGCATTTCTACTGCTGATAAATTCCTCTCTACTTGCATATTGATTTTTGTTCCTTGTCTTACAGCACTCGCATATTTCTTTCTTAACTTCATTTCTGCCACCCACAGTACCCAGTTGTAGACACATATTCTGAAAACTGATTATACCATTAGCCAAACATGCCTCTGTCCTTTTTATCCCTTGTAATCTGTTTCTCTGTGACAATATCTGCTTTATTAGACTGTTTCTACAGCACCCAAAATCCACTGTTAATTATGAATGACCATTTCTCTACAAAAAAAAAAAAAACAGGGAATGCCATAATCTTACAAATCCTGACAATGTTCAGTGAAAAACATACTATTTTGTTATGATAAAAGTCAATGGTTTGGATGAAGTGTTGGTATCCTACAGTGTAACAAGTCAGGGAGTAGCTACCAATACAACAGAGGTGGTAAAATGTCATGCAGAAAGACAGTTGTGCTCCAATAGAAAGAGGAAAAAAATCTTGTTAATCATGATCTTTAAACATATACCTTAGCTACCACCAATTCAGGCAAATGAGGCATTTATTTAATATCTCAGCTGAAGGATGATACACCCAGAAGTGTAACAATCCCTTGTGCTCTACTGCTGTGTCAGTACTGAACAATTAAAACATGTACTTGGGGAATAAACAGAAAGCCAAGCCTTCTACACCAAAGACAAGTGTGTTACTTGTATAAATACTGATACTGCAAATAAAAACCTTTATTTTTCCAGCCCCATCTGAGCAAAACAGCACTGGTAAAGACAAAAACTGTACTAAGCAAATACAGCAAAATTAATGGCTTAGTACTTTATTTCTGGTTTGCTGAAATAGTGCCAACAGAAATAAATTAAATCTGAATGCTTTGGTGTGGTACTATACCACTTTATTTATTTGGTCAAGAATTCTGGACAAAGTCAAAAGTAATGGGTGGATCATGGCCAATGTTTAAATATTACTGTAATTCATTTATAAAGTTAATTGAACAAGTTTTGCACTGATATGCATTTTTGGACCATAAAAAGTAGATATAAAATTCTATTTACTGACATTCCTGACTGACAGCAATCATGACTGATTTACCAAAAAATCAGAAATATTATGATGGGCAGGATGAATATTTGACAAAAATCAGGAGTATTCTATAAAAATAGGGACAGCTGAGCAGTATAGGTAGCACTCAAAAGGGAATATCTGGTCATAATAACCCATTGCGGGATATGAATACTTTTTGGAATGTGCAGGATTTTAAATTACAAGTTCATAGGTTAATAAGTTATGGTTACCGGTAATGTAGCCTTAGCTGCTAACTCACTAACTCCAAAAATGTGGATCAAAGCCTCTGTTGCCTATCCATGTGTCAAATCAGGCTTGAGCATGTCTGTCTTTCACTCCTTGATTGACACATTAAACAGTTGGAATGCCGACAAAGGAATACTATAAAAGTCGACAAAGGATTATCACCAGGAGAATTCAGGGCATGAATATCCTGACCTACACTGATCACCTAAAGGGTCTGTCTCTGTATACAGTCTCTTACAGACTACTGAGAGAGGAACTTTGCTTGGCTTACAGGGCTTATTCAGACCCAGCTTGATGGATCTGTTGCACATGTACAAAACAAACAACTCCAGAAACATTAGGTCCAGGGAACTGAACTTAATTTCTGACATAAATGGAACATGCTGGAGAGACAGATATGTGTCCAAAAGAATCCATGCACTATGAATTAGGCTCCCCATCCATGTAAAACAGAATCCATCCCTGATCCTGTTCAAATTAAACCTTGACAACTGAATGGAAAACTGTTGGCCCCATTTCTCTTATGGACATATGCTGCCAATAAGAAAAGTTTTATCATAACACCCCCTACAAATCCTTATTTACCTGCCTACTAACATGACCGCCCCATATGATACTTGGGACCCAAAATGGTTTGGGGTGTGCAGCCATGCATGTAAGGGCCTTAGTGGTCATTAACCTAGTAACAACCTACGGACCTATTTCTTTAGGAACAGATTTCCATATCCTTGGTCTGAGTAATATACCTGGTTCTCAATACTGATTTATTCATGTAAATTTTAAAATAAAAACTGGAATATTTATGAGCAACAGGACTATTTCCTAGTTCAAGATTAACCAATGCTTATTTAAGTTCATACTTACATACTCTGTATGTCAGTATTAATTCCCTCCATAGTATCTATAATGAATTGAAGAACAATAAATGCGATGAATGCAACACTGTAAGGTGTACCAGTGTTCAAAAATCCATAATGTCATGGGTTAATAATATAACAATTTATTATAAAATAAAAAATAATAAAAATAACCACTCTGGTTTAGCACTTTCATCTACTAAGTGTAGACTTCATCAGAACACAGTTAGTGTAATTAAACCAGTTTTAACCTCTTACAGGATTGCTGCTGGGCAAGGATACTGCAACAATGAAGTAGAGGATGTTTTATCTAATCACGGCAACAATTTGGAGGATGTATACACACTATCGGGGGCTAAACCAAAGTGTACAGTCCCCAAAAAGACATATTCTGTTCCAGTGTCTCACCAAATACAAGGTACTGTTAAAAACCAGTCTATTATTGACAATACATCTGTTAAAGGTTATGATACTGTGAAATGTAATGGCAAGGGGCATAAAGGGCTAGATTCTTTTATCGGCATGAATTTTACATTCATAACGAATGATATGTTGCAAATGGAGTCACAAACCAGCAGGGAATCTCAGCCGGTTGACAAATCTCTCAAGGACTTGATTTTTGACTTTGGGAAAAAGTTAGTTATCATTAAGGGACATCAATTGGATAATGTGTATCTTAGTAGATGCATTGAATTAAAAATAGTGTCTATGGGCCTCTGTTTTTTTAAATTACCAATGGGAATTGATTTGACTGCAGAAAACATCAAAGAATGCAATATGCTATTTGACATTTTTGGTATTAGGTTTATGGAATTTATAATTAAGTGTAATGACAACAAACTGTGTTTAATGTTGAAAGAACTGGAAAAATTGAATGAATGTATTATGAATGATTTATTGTTCAGCCAGTGGGAGAAATTGTATAACAAGCAATTTGATATTGTTGAAACTAAAAGTAAAAATATCTTTGATAGGAAATGTTGCAAACTTAGGCTTGATATGAAACAGTATGAAAAACATTTGGAGTACACATGGAAGAAGAAGGACTCAAAGGTTTCGGGTCATTACAAGAGAAATGTGGCTCATATGTAGTAGATGGACACAAAGATGGCATGATTAATGACAATAGGCATAATTATAGTAACAGAGTTTTTTTATGAGGGAGGAATCAGAGGTGGATAGGAGAACACAGGAAATGGCACATGGATCGGGTGACCAGGGAATGGAATTATCAGAACCCGGACAGGGGAAGAAAGCATTGGACAAATGAGTCTTGGTCATGGAACAAGAGATAGTTGAACACAATGAAGTTCAATATAGCTTGGGGCAATTCAACATATACAACTATACACAGGTATTATTTGCTAAGGGAATGAAATACATTCCACATGAGAAATTTAATATAACTGACATTTTGATTGAATTCAAACTAAATTTAAGAAAATTAAATTTGGCACTCTATTTTCAGGATGGAATAGGGAACATACAGAGTTGTGATTTTAAGAGAAAAAGTAAATTCACACCACCATTGTACCCCACTTTATTAGCCTATAAAAGAATAGTTATTGATGAATTATATAAACTACAGGGGATTTGCAAGAAAACCTGGGTGAAGAATAACTTTGGTAGAGTGGAAAACAATGGGCAGGATTCACGAAGCCTCCGTGTAAGAGTTACAAGGCTTACAAGGAGGCTGCAGTTAAATGGTGTGACGTCAGCATGTCATGCATATGCATGAGGGCATGCTGAATCACACCTAAGGCTTACACGGTCCGTGGAAGACAGTAGGGGGTGTGTCTGTAGGCCGAGCCCTGCAAGCGGACACGCCCCCCAGAAGAGTAAAAGTGCCTAAAGTAAACCGCCATGACAGAGTCCATGGAAATGTGAATAAACACAACACAACACATGCCCCCACAGACTATGAACATAAAATTATACAAATGAACATGTTATATATTTTTTAAATTGTAAAGATGTTTGCCCGTGAGTGCGCTTTGCTGGCATGCCCGTAACAGCAGCCACAGTTACCAGTAAGTGGAAAAGCATATAAGAACTAACTATGCAAAGTAAGCCAAAAAGCAATAGCATAGCAGTAGAGATGTTGGCTGAAGAGCAGGCAGTCATGGGTCGATCCCCCACAACATCAATTTTTATTTTTAGTGAAATAAGCACGAAACAAGTTCCTGACATATATGTACACATATAAAATTATATTTTATGTAAAATGTAATGAAATGGGACATTTATTTTGAAGAAATGTGAGATAACAAAATAATAAAAGATGCCAGATGTGCCTATAGCTGAGCTACAGTTTAACAAGTTGAGTGCATCTGCCCGTAGGTGAGCAGTGGTTTAACAGGTGTAAAATGAGTGCCTGAAGGTCAGCAGTGGTTCAACAGGTGCAAAATGGGTGCCCGTAGGTGAGCAGTGGTTTAACACGCTGGAATTGTGTGCCCCTAGGTGAGCTGAGCGTAATATGTGTGCTGACAGCCAAATGAAGCGTAAACCAGCGTAACCCGTTTGCGCGGAGCTGCGCATCGCACCAACAAGCCAACCGACGGGCAATGTTGAGCAAGCTGTAACAAAACTGCCTTTACACAGACACACCTCCTAGCCTGTCTAGACAGTCATAAAATACAAAAAGCAGTGACCAGGTTCGAATCCAGGATACCATGAGCTGTCGTCAAGGTACTGAACCACTAAGTCATGACAGCTGTACTTGGAAATGCAGTAATAGCGAATATATAGGAATGAATAGACAGAGGAACATTACAAAGCAGGTTTTGTGAAGCTGATACAATTCCAAAATGGCCAATCACAGATAAGTGTGGGAAAAACGGCATATATAAGCCCCATAGGTGGGAATACACAGCATAACCGATTGTAGAACTAACTTGCAGCCAGAATGTCAGGAGTAGGTGAGGGTAGTTGCTTTTGAGCACAGAGGTGGGGCGTTGAGGAGTCCAAATATATGGTTTGGCTCCTTGTCCACAATCATGAGGCCCAACTCATGCAGGGCCAGGTCCTGTGGGGAGCTTATAGGGCTGAGGCGTGGGACCGGTTGGCTCATGATCTTACCAGTGCCACAGGGATTCCAAGGACTGGTGAGCAGGTCCATCACCACCATGCGGACCTGAAGAGATGCAAGCAGGACCAACTGAACCTTTGGATCCAGGATGCCCGGCAAATGCCCAACGCCCCACTACTGAGTAAGTTACATCTAATTATGTATGTAAAAAATTAACCTAGCAGATATTATGGAGATGTGTATTCCAATATTACTTTATTTATATTACAGCTGCAGGTGTCCGTTCTGCGAACCGCAGAGCCTATGGCGATAGGCTGGTGCTGTTGCACCACCAGGCAGATCAGTAATCTTCACCCTGTAACTGTAAATAAATATAAAAGTATGACAGTTAGCAAAAGAGTGCAGTGTAGTCACTAATTAATAAAATGTGCAAGTAACAGTGTAAGAGTGTTTGCAAGTATTGCTTGATTACAAAAGTGTGTTGCAGTCTGTAATCCAAACAGAAAAATGAAAATGTCTGAAATAAAGTCTGAAATAAAGATGTCCCACCTGTAATATAATAGTACACAACCTGCAGCAGGCTGAAAAGTACAGCTGCAGAAGATGAGCAAAACACATGTGTGAAATATATCCCTGTTGAAATACTGAAACATGACTGAAGTGAGACTGTTGGAAAGGATTGTAATAACTACAGGTAAAACATGTCAATAAAGCCTAGAAGTAAGTACCATCCTGAATTGTAAAAATAAAACAAGTGAGAGAGTGTGAGAAAGAGTTATGAATCCACCAATAAAGTAGTAATAACTCCTGAATAAAGTATACTGCAGTCAGTACAGAATGAAATGAATGTGACAAGCAGAACCAAACTGTGAAATGTGTTCAAAATGTTCCTGCAGCTGGAATGCGTATCCCAAAATCTGGATATGTTGCTCTCAGTCTGCAATATGCAGATAGTATGATTGTCTGAAATACCAAACATCCACAGTTGTCTATAGCTATATAAAGCAAATGTAGCAGGATGATGTAGCTGAACAGAGCCAGATATGAACGTGTATGAATAAAAATGAAAATGTATATTGATGTAGCAGTAACATTCCTATCACCAACCTGAAGTAGTTATCACATAGGAAACTGTAGGTAGAACTGTAGTGTGTATATATCTGCAGCTATTAGAAATGTACAGCATATGTATTGGTATTTGAAGGTGTTAATTATATTTTCTTCATCCTACCCTATAACCATATATAATCTATTCCACGTGAAATTGGTATGTGCAATCACAATTAACACCCCTGGACATTTGTCCTGTTGGGTCATACATATTTGCATGTACGTTGATGCATCTGCCCTGTTCATACATCCAAACCTGATGGCCTGTTGCCATCAATCAACTGTGCATGTTGTTGGACTGTGTATCGCTGTTCAAATTATGCATGTGTTATGCTCGCTGTTCAATGGTGAGAATATCTGGGTGTTTGGTTAATGGGAATACTAATGCATGCTGTTACAACTAATTGTGAATGGTATTGTATGTTACTAACCCAAACTGCCATGACATAATGCAAAACATAGGACAACAGGGAAGGCGGGTTCCAGTGGACCCACCTCTCCCACCTCAGCTAGTGAGTGCACCTGGCAGTAGTGCCCAGTCCGGACCCTCCTCTGGTGGCCCTGTGCCACCTGTGGGTGGAAGCGCTGCAGGGGATGGGGCTCGTCCCCCCTCTGCAATTGTGGCCAGAGGAGAACCACCACTCACCCTCCGTAGCATCTGGACTGTGGTGCGTAGGGAGTTCCAGGAAGCTGTTCTTGGGTCCCTACACCAGCTTGAGGCACAGGTGGCACAACTAACGGGTATGCCTGCTGCCCAGTCTACACAGCCCCCAGCACAGCCCCATCCTGGGCAGTGAAGGCACAGTGGCAACTGCCCATGGGTGGGGATATCAGTTCCACTGTTGCCATCTGTGGGCTCATGGGCTCTGGATATCCAAACATTCGTCCCCGTCAATTGTGTAACCCCCCCCACACATGTCATACACCGCCCCTGTATGCGTTTTGTTTGTCTTGTCTGTTGACCTACCCAACCTACCTCCCCAGCTATACCAACTTCCTTTACCTGACATACCACTTTCACCTGAAAAAAAAAAAAAAAGGGCACTCTGTACCCACAAAAAATTACGCCCCATACATAGCTGCCCATTTCGCACACATGTCTGCTGGACATGGAAACTGTCAATTACAATTGGCTGTACAACAAGTATTATTGTTGTCCTTACACCTCTCTCAGGGGTGGAAGGTTTCAAATGTCACACCAAATTACAAACATGCACAGCTGTTGCTGATGAAGAAATGGGCAGCTATGGGCCTTACCTACATCCCTCCTGCAAAACCCAAGCTTGTTTCCCTAATGTCTTACCCTCTTTGTGACCCCTTTTTCACCACTTTCCTGTCTCCCCATTTTCATTTCTTTCAAAGAAAATAGCGTGGGTATGCGCAAGAGTAAGCACTTTTAAGCGGTTGAAAGCGGGTGTGCACGGAGCTGAACACCAGTGCACATGTGGGAGCTCCACGCAAACCAGCGCTAACCCGGTTACAACTGCTTAAAAGTGCCTTAGTCACTCTGAATGACAGGTCCTGTAGTCTGTTCAAAAGCAAAATAAAATCCCACTGTCAGTCCCGAACCCATGACCTTGGAAACACTAGTTTGCATGACTTACCACTAAGCCATGACTGTGATATAACAGTATTGTGCTACAATAAATATATCATGTAATAGAAGGAATGAATGTCAAGGGAATATAGGATGTGTAGTACACAAAGCATGTCATGTATATTTACTGTCAAATCTAGTGGATTTCCATAATAGTAGTGTGCAATCAGAAACAGCCATGCAATTTAAAAATGTTATGAATATAATGTGTCATATGGAAATAAGCACAATTAGAATGAGAACAACTAGAAAAACATCACATTTTATTGTATGGGATAATTTACAAAATTTGTTAAAAAAATTCTAATTTCAATAGCACAGTATTTTAGCTTAATTAATTGATCTGATTGTAGTGGATGTCTTTGTAAATACTTTAGTTGTTTTGTTGAATATTATAATAATACCTATTTTTAATTATTTGTATAAAATTGTTATGATATTTATCTTATATGTTAAAACAATAAACTTGTTTTAAAAAAAAAGAAACAGCCATGCTAGTTGGTAGCTAGTAGGTACTAATATCACTGTAGCACCTTGCAAGCCACACACATACTCACAGCAGGATAATCACTGCCCATACTCCACAACCTCTTACAGGAACACAGCCGGACCAAGTAGTAAAATATGTGGAGCAAAGGGCCAAAAACAGGGACACATTTCAAATAATATTACAACAAACTTAGACAGTTCAGAGAGTAACAGGTTCCACATTGTGTTGGATGTTTGGAAGGGTATGAAGTCTGAAACTTAAATGTTTGTCACTATATTCTGACTTGAGCCCAGAGTGATTTGTCAGAAAGAGCTGTACATGAGATATTGACCAAAATATGAGGAAGAAATGTGGACAACCTGCAAATATCTGTACACTTGAGAGGTCTGACACTGCCATATTTGAATAGTTAAGAGCCTAGACATAGCAACAGTGACTGAGTTACAGGGATGCCCCACAGACTCCATGTGAAATGTACAAACAGTAGGCAGAAAGGTGTTAGAACACATGCAATGGTAACTATGAATTCCTGAAAGTATGCACCACTTGCACGGCAGAAATAGTGTAGTAATACATATGCTCATGCTATCCCACAGTCACAACTGCTGAATACCAGACAATTTAATGGGTGTACCCCACTGATGCGCACCATTCCATGAGGCATATAACAGATGCACCTGAGAATCTCTGAGGCCTGCTCAGCAGCATACTCAAATACCCTAATAGATGTCAAGGCCCACACCATGGCCAGACCACACTGCATGCAGTAACACCCTAGCAGATACAGCAAGCATTCCAAGGTGTGAATGTACATGGAAAATAGGAAAGCCACAGCAACACACTACAGTCAAGACACCTAGCAGACATACAAGTAGTGACTGTAAAGGGCAACTATTGAAGCCATAGCAACAAAATGCAAGAGCCACTGCTATACACCAGTTACACCACATGTCCCACAGGAAAGCGCACACACCCACATTAACAGTAGTAGTAGTCTTAGGTGTCAGTGTACATACACACGTAGTACAGGAAACTGGAGAAATGAATGGAGAAATGTTAATCTACAACACAGCCAGAAATATGAGAGAGATACTAACCTTTACACTCACAGAAAAGTGTCCACAGCATACTAGCATGGTCCCTGCCCTTAAAATCTGAAAGGGCTACACCCATCTCACATACCTTTTTATGGCATTCTCCTGAAATCACAGTGAGAACTGCAATCAGTACACAACTGGCTGCATGCAATTAGCAAATGCTGGCCAACAAATGGTGCAGAGGCCATCACATGGACATATGAGATACCTACAAAAGCATGCTGTACTCCCAGTCCACACATGCAATACTTTAATTGCACCCTGTGGAGGTAGGGAGAGACACAGAGAGAGAGAGAGAGAGAGAGAGAGAGAGAGAGAGAGACAGAGAAAACAAAATTAAACATACACAAACAAAACTGGTCAGCAACAACCACCTGAAAGCTGACAACTGGCAAGTGGAGCAGCAGGACACAAAACCAGATGGCAACACAAGCAGCTGTGACAAACACAGGTAATGTAAAGTAATACTATAAAAGTCTACATACTGTGAACCCTCCATATGTGTCATTGGTCTGTATCCATATGTATATGAAGATGTGCAAAGGGCAGGGGACATACAGCAACTATCAGTGAAGGCTGTACATACATTTGTATGTGAGAGCATCTATGTGCACATATCAATGTAGGTTGAAAGTAGGTTGTAGTGCAATATACAAAGTAGGTTACACAGTTATGTATGTTTGGCAGTATGTTAGTGTGTGTATAGTTTTGTAAACAAACATGTTGATATACCTATCTATCATATGGATACGTATGTATGTCAATATATGTATGTATGTATATATATATATATATATATATATATATATATATATATATATATAATATGCATATATGTATACATACATAGAGAGAGATGTAGGAATACATAGACAGATGTAGATAGATAGAATATGTACAAACATATATATGTAATACACACATACAGATATAGATATATGTAGATACATATACATAGACAGACAGATCTGACTATCTACAGGTATGACTGTACATGACGATCTCACACTCCCCCTGTCCCACCCCCACTGTCACTCTCACCCCCTCTCTGTCACACCCCCCTCTCTCCATATCTATAGCAATATATGTACAGCAATATATATATGTGTATATGTATACAGACATATATATATATATATATATATATATATATATATATATATATACACATATAAATATATCTATATACATATATATATATATATATATAGAGAGAGAGAGAGAGAGATGTATATATATTCTGAGTGAGGCACATGTGTACATATGTATTGCAACAGGTGCCTGGTGACAAAGGCATGGAGTGAACACCAGTGTCAAAACTGGAGTACCATACCCCATGTCCAATCACCTACACCAGTAACCACCAGATATGTGATTGTCTGCCCACCACTGCATGTCTCAGGGGTGAACAGGGTCATAAATGTGTACAATAGTCCCCCCAATGATATTCTCAGTGGCACACTATTCCTGGAATACCTGCACATGGTATGTGTCACCAGACATGGTGTGTCAGCTACGGACATGTAGGTCAGTGTACCCCTCCACACCACATAATGGCTGCCATGGAATGTACCTCACATGACAGCTACAGATATGGAGAAGGACACAGTGACATGTACAACACTGTGACAATGCACTCAAACACATTACCAATGCACAGTGACTAACAACACCACAGAGTACACACATACTACCCACATAGAGGTTACAACTCCTGGATGTACATACTTAAGTCACACCCATGACAGATGTCCAACAATCATAGTAACACCTCACACCATCCACAACCTAAATGACTGCTGTGTGTCGTCCATTACACTGCAATAGAGAGCACATGGTGGAGGTACAGGTTCCTACCCACAGATAAGACATACCCTGCAATATAACACACAGCGTTAACAAGCAAGACCCCCATGAGTACATGTCACACATACCCCTGCTGAATGTTAGCCAGATAGGTAATATGCCATATGAGTCACCCTGTGTAACTGTTTGACAGCAGCAGGTACCATCACATCACATGTGTCACAATGGCCAGGGTGGCAGAACAGTATGCTGCTGTAGTCCCAGGGGCAATAGCATATTGTATTGTACTGTATTGTAATGTATTGTATTGTGTTGTATTGTAGTGGTATGTAGACGTGCATCCTTTGTGTAGTGGAACCACTGCTGCTGTGCGCCAGTGTACAGATACCTATCCTGTAGTCAGGCTAGTGTTACATAGCACTTCTATATGTGTGTTTAGCTCCTATTGGAGTTCATGTAACATGCAACTGGGGATACCATCAGGTCCCATTCATGTTGTGTATCGTGCTTTCCTGAGGGCGGCTGTCACCTGGACAACTGTGATGACAGGGAGGTTGCAGTTAGCTGGGATAACTATGTCTTATTTTGGGGGAGAGGGAGGGGGGAAACCTGCACTGAACCTGTCTGGCACAATGTTGCCAATATCTGTGGGTTCAGGGAATTATTTCTTGTTGTGTACTAACTATGAGCATAGTGGAAGGTTTCTGACCAGGTTGCTAACATAACTAAAGAAGGCCTTGTGGTTATCTGTAGTGTCCCTGTTGATTTCCCTCTCAAAGTTGACCATGGATGTTTGTATGTGAGACAATAGCTCCTTACTAGTGCTGAGTAGACATGCCTTCCCTTTATGGAATTATGCTCTGTCTTGCAGTAGCTTCCATCTTTTGTTATACAATCTGTCTATGGCTGGGGTCCACCAGACAGGATGCTGTCCCTTTGTGGAGAGTGTCTTGCTCTTAAATGGGATTGCATGATCCATGCATTCATGGAGATGTCCGTAGAAATAATTTGTGAAGGGGTCAGCATTGTGGGTTGTGTCTTCCACTGGCCCAGTGGGATGAAAGGATACCTACCATGTCACTGTTACAAAGTGTAATGTTTGCATTTGAAATGTTATTCACTATAGTCGTTTGTGCTGGTGGTGGAGGTGAGATATGACATATTTAGCTGATATCCTGTTATTTCCTTTTACAGGACTATGGCTCACCAGTGCAATCCAGCCTACTCAGCAGCTGAGGATGAGGATATACACCAGAGTCTGGTGCGGGATTATGCAATACTCTTTTCCCGCACCAGCCAGAATCAGCAGGAGAGGGCTGCACTGTGGCAAGACCTGGTCCGTCGGGTAAATGACATAGGCACGCATAATAGGACATATGAGCAGGTACGACATCACTGCAGTGATTTAATCAGAAATGTCCACCAGCGTGCGTCATATATCCACAGACAACAGGTTGCCACAGGTGGTGGGGTGGCTACACATCCCCCACTCACCAGACTGGAGGGACTACTCATTAGTGTTGTGGCTCCAGCCCGCCAACAACAACAGCAGCAGCAGACATGCATTATGATGGAGGCTGGAGCCATGCAGCAGCAAGACTATGAGTGTGCAGGTAATATGCCATATGTATATTTGACTGTTGTGTACACTGGTAGTTAATGCATGTGTGAGGTGTGTCCTTGGTTTGTAGATGTCATCATGGTATTCAATGTGCAAGTGTGATATTCTCAATATCAGCAGCTGACCTGTGAAAGGTGACTGTTGTACCACTGACCTGTATCATACTCAGTAACAATGGCACAGCTGTGCCCACTGACATTAGTTTCCTCACTTCTGCAGGTCCCTCTGGTGTAACAGCAATGCAGCCTATCCATGCTGGTGAGTGTGTATTAACAATACCTTTAATAGTCTTGATAGTAATAGTAATAATAGGCTCGCTGAGTAGTGCTCTGTGTATGCATGCAGGTGTGTCTGTGTCTGTGTGTTGATATCTCGCATACTGAGTAGTATGCAACTGTGTGCAACTGTGTGCATGTGTGCATGTGTGCATGTGTGCAACTGTGTGCATGTGTGCATGTGTGCACCTGTGCATGTGTGCATGTGTGTATGTGTGGATGTGTGCACCTGTGCACGTGTGCATATGTGCATGTGTGCATGTGTGCACCTGTGCACGTGTGCATGTGTGCATATGTGCACCTGTGCATGTGTGCATGTGTGCACCTGTGAATGTGTGCATGTGTGCATGTATGGACCTGTGCATGTGTGGATGTGTGCATCACTGGTAATATTGTGTAGACATTGTAAACTGTGTTTCCTGTTTCGCTCCCACAGGTTCTGGTGCTGCTCTGGTGTCATGCAGCAGGGAACCTGAATCAGGTGCCATGGGTACTGATAATGATGACAGCTGTGTAATGGCACAGGAAGGTATGCCATGGTCCATCATTGGTCAGCCAATTGACAGTACACAGCTGTCAACCCCATCAATGTGCACAGTTATCCTGCCAATACACCCTTTGTCACCAATGTCCCTAGGTGATGGACAGGATACAGTGGGCATTGACCAGGGTAATGTGGTATCTGTGGCACATGTGTCCCCACACAGCAGCCATGGGCATGGCCCTGAGATGGTACCACACAGACAGATTTCTAGGGGTCCTCGTGGGAGCATCCATGGGTGTACTGACCCTGTCAGACGTGCCCACAGAGGTCTT
Organism: Protopterus annectens; assembly: GCF_019279795.1. NCBI lineage: Eukaryota > Metazoa > Chordata > Ceratodontiformes > Protopteridae > Protopterus > Protopterus annectens. The sequence goes on from NC_056729.1 coordinate 709,942,572, forward strand.
ACAACCTCAGCTATGTTTCGGGCTGTCATGCAGGCACAGTCACGTATGGAACGGTACACCAGACAGGGTCTGAGGGAGCTGACAGCATGTCACACAGCCATGATTGACAGTATGCGTGACATTGCGGCTGCCATCCGTAATTTCACCGATGTCATAAACAGACATTGTGGGGACATATTAGACCAGTTCCACAACTACATGTCCATGAGCCAGGGGGATGGTGGACGGTTGAGGCATCGACATGGGCATATGCCAGCAACAGCAGCAGCTGGCAGTCATCATGGATGGCAACAGGGCCTCGGCCGCCCCAATAGTGCCAGCAGCAGCCCCAGCAATGCTGGGTCTGTGCTGTCATCAGACCACCCCAGGAGACCACGTGCACGTGGCTCTGGCCAGGCCCGACAGGGATCTGTGCCCAGTCAATGAACACCTGCTTCTGATGACAGTACCCAGTCTGGGTTGGTAGCGGATATGGTCCATAGCACCCCTGCAAGGCACAGGTACCATGTCCGTGGCCAGAGACACTGATCTGTATGACCTGGCAGGTACAGTCTGTGGCTGTCCACAAACACCAGTATATGGCAGCCATGAGGTGGAACTGTGTGCATCCATACACACATGCGAATTGACAACACCTAGGGCTACTGCATACACGCACACACTGCATCAACATTGCCCCACCTTGTACTGCTGTCCCTCACCAACACACATACACATACATGTCAATTGGTGGTATTGGTGGCTGACTCAGGCATACCAAGTTCACATCCTGTGCATATGATGAAACTGTGCCACCTCCTGCAATCTGTAATATCAGTGCAGGTACAGGTTAACATGTTGCTGATGCACAGGGTGACTACATAGATGTGTAGTAATAGTATCATGTTGTTAACAGTACTGTGTGCTGATATAATTGTGGGTATATCCCGGCATGCCTGATGCAGTTAGGGTATGATTGTCATGTAGTGTTGTCTACACCCATGGTAAGTACCATAGTGTATCATCTGCACATGTTGGCATACTGGTGGTAAGGATGTCAACATAAGGTTACATACATAGGTAGCACAGGGGATAAGGTAATGAAAGTATTGATACACAATGATGGACATGTAAACTGCATGTGGCATGTTGCCCACACTGGACTCTGCAATGCAGATGTATGAGGATGTTGATATGTGTGCAGTACTACACGACTGGTACAGGACACACAGGAGCACCCTAGCACTGCAAGCTCACATCTCATACCATGCTAGGCAGCCCCAACACACAAAACTAACTGTCACAGGAGGGAGAGTCCTCATACATGTCAGGGATACTGTGGTGGCAGGCCAGGTAGCATACATCCTACTAAGTATGGAACCACTGAGTGAAGGCTCAGTGTCTGTTATTTGACATGTGTATTACTGCAGGTATGAGCACCTGGGTTTCCATCCAGTTATTGTACATCCTGAGGGTACATGGTCTGTACACTTGTGTGCGCTGAGACTGGACCCTAGCCATCTGACCTGTGGATTTCCATGTACATGTGTGTAGTGCCTGCATATTTGCACTGTTACCTAGTGGAAGTGGTACAGCTTGTTTGTTGTACAATGGACTACATGCAGCCCTGCTTACTGTAGCTTTGTTTGCATGCATGTTTGCTTGCAGTTACCCTGGAACACTGATCCCACCTGCAATGCAGAGTTACAGAGGTTCTGTGGACTCCTAGTGACATCTGCATAGCTTACTATATGTATGTCCATGTCTCACTTCACAGAACATCACTGTTTGTCCTGTTCACATGTACATTGCCTGTGACACATTGCATATGACTTACATGGCATTTGTCCATGTGAGCAGTCATATATGCCAGTGCTAACTAATCACAGACACTACACCCAAATAAAACCAAGACCCGATCCTCCAAAGGCAGACGTCCTGTCTGGTGGACCCCAGCCATAAACAAACTATACAATAGAAGGAGGAAGCTACTAAATGATAGAGCAAATTCCCAAAAAGGGAAGGCATCACTGATCAGTATTAGCAAACAACTACGGGCACTCATAAAATTGTCTAAGGCCAGCTTCCAGAGGAAATTGCACAGGACACTAAGGATAATCACAAGTCTTTCTTTAGTTATGTTAGGAACCTGGGTGGTGATTCCCAGATATGCTCAGAATTAGTCCCACATGACAAAATAAACACCAAACCCACAGACATTACCAACATCCTAGCTGACAGGTTCAGCGCAAACGTCTCCCCCCACACCAAAAGGGCAAATATCTATCCCATCAGAGTGCTGCCCCCCTGACATCTCAGATGCTCAGGTAAGAGCCGCCCTCTCCAAAGCAAAAAACACAGCATCAATGGGACCAGACAGTGTCCCGGGCTGTGTCCTACATGAACTCCAAGAAGAGCTAAACCCAAACATAAAGCTACTGTTCGATCTCAGCCTTACTACAGGATATGTGCCCAAAGAGTGGCGTACAGCAACAGTGGTCCCTCTCCATAAAGGTGTTGCCCCAACGGATCCTGGAAGCCGGACTATCTTGGTCTGCAAAGCTATGGAAAGGATCATCAAGGACCTCATATATAAAGATATTGGGGACCTACAGACACTGGGTACTACCCAGTTCGGCTTTGTTAAGGGCAGATCCTGCCTCTTACACCTGGTTGTTTCTTTGAAACAGTCACCAAGGCCATTGATGAGGGGAAGGTGGTCCACACAGCCTACCTGGACCTCGCAAAAGCCTTCGATACAATACCCCACCCGGGCATTATAGAGAAGCTCACCAGCTTAAATATCAACCCCTATGTCACTAGATGGATTGCAAACTGGCTCAAGGACAGAACCCACATGGTTAGAATTGCTGGAGCCATGTCAGACTCCAAAACAATTACATGTGGTGTCCCACAAGGCTCAGTCCTGGGACCTCTCTTGTTCAGTATATATTTCTCGGAGGTACAGGCCAACACGGAAGGACTGTGGCTGACCATGTTTGCAGATGACTGCAAACTGTCCGCCATAATCGACTCTCCAGCAGACACAAGCATCCTCCAAAAGGGCCTCATAGGAACAGACAACTGGTGCCAGAGCCATGGCCTCAAGCTAAATGCCAAACAGTGTATAGTCATCCCCTTTGGCAAAAACAAAGTGCCCACAAATTACCACATAGGTGGTAATCCATTAAGCACAGAATAAGTAATTAGGGACCTGGGGACCCAAGTTAATAGCAATCTCTTATTTGACAACCACTTGGCCACAGTGGTTAGTAAATCATTTTATATAGCCCACCTCATCATGAAGGGATTCACATCTAGATCAGGGGAGGTCATTGTGCCTCTTTACTCATCCCTCAGCAGGCCCATAATTGAGTACAATGCCCCTGTTGGGATGTACCTTACCAGACACCTGCAGCAACTGGAAAGACCCCAAAAGTTCCTCACCAAGAGGATCAAAGGGCTCAAACAGATGCCATATGCTGCCCGGTTAAAGAAACTCCCGCTCTACTTAGTGGCATACCGCCTGTCCAGAGGCGATCTGTGCCTGACGTATAAAGCCATGTCCAACCCGGTATTAATGGACATGCTGCACCTCAGAATATCCAAATCCCATCGAGCTACGCACTCGAGAGACTTGAACCTCAGCACTGAGATAAATAGGACATGCTGAAGGGACAGATTCATAACCCAGAGTCTCCCTTCACTTTGGAATACAGTCCCAGTCCAGGTTAGGCAGAGTCCCTCATTGACTCTCTTCAAGAGGAATCTTGATGAGTGGATGGGAGATTGTAGGTTTACCCCGGGTATCACGTCTGTGTCACTGTTAGACAGAGGCACAGTATGCTAACCTCGGAAAAGGGCATGGCAAATTAATTTAAAATGGGTGGCGAAAGCCAAACACATTCTAGCTAGGCTTATAAATGCCCTAGGGCAGATAGCCTAGTATGAACCGATGAACCTATGAAGCTATGTACCTTGTTCCCCATTGGCCCTATGTGCTGTTAATCACCATGGCAATCACAATACTATGGTAGCATGTGCAAAGGTCACTTGTCAGTCACCTCTATGGTACAGTTGTGGTATATGTGGGTCATGTGGCAATGTCACAGCTGCCACATGTTCACAGTCAACCCTCTCCCCTACACATGAACGTACAGTACATGTTTGAGATGCAACCACATAGCCAAACTGGGGACTAAGCAGTCCGAACCCAGTACTGGCATAACCTGTCAGGTGGCATGAAATACTACAGTGACTACAATACCAGTCTGATGTAGACCTACACTGACAGCAATCCAAACACGTGAACACACTGGGCCATTCATGGAGCCTCAGAATAGCATCCTGCCTGAGTAGCAGACACCTCTGCAGCTGGCACACAGGCATACGTTAAGCCAGAACACAGCACATGCAACACATAGCACACAAATTCTGTGTGCCAAACAGTCACAGCCTGTACGGCTAGACAACACACCTGCTACAGTTGTGTTAGGTACCTTTATTGTCCGGTACAGTGAGGTCACGCTCACCAGGCTGGACAAGGTGAAGGTCACAGTGATATGCCCGTGGGTCACTATGGTTCACCACATGACACAAGCATACAGGTCAGTCAGAGACATGGACACATATGACTCAGTCATTGTCCATGCCACTATGGCTGACCTGTGATGTACCTCCCTGGACTACATGATAGGGAACATGGAAGGGCCCTCTGAGCATGTGGCACAGGCTGGTATGACCCATGGGAACTATTGAAGGTCACAAGTACATATGTGTATTTGGCACACACATACATCATCTGTGTCCATTGCCAGTACTGGTTTAATCAATGTCATGCATTATTGTGAACAACAACCCACACACATGGGCATTCTGTGTGACAAAAACACATGTAGCATGTGTGGAATTCAAAGCGATAACTAACTGTGCTATGACAGTAGTGAGAGACGCAGTAGCAGAGCGTGCTATTTCCATTAATGGGAGATTTGGCCTCTTGCACTGTACTTATAGGGTGCTGACATCACCTCTGTGTAGAGATTGGAATATGCAGCAGCTGGTGTGTTGTACTGGTTGGCAAAAGGGTCAGTTTTCTCACACATATAATTACACACACCCTACTTCCACCCCCTTTTCACACACTTGCCATTAGCAGGATTTTAACCCCTACCTAACTATGTTATGACACTCAAGACGGGCGTATTAGCAGAGCATGTTATTTGCATTACTGGGATGTTTCCCTTCTCCTGCTGTACTTATAGGGTGCTGACATCATCAGTGTTTAGAAGGGAAATGTGCATCCTGTCGTGTGTTCTCCTACTTGCCAAAAGGGACATTTTCCTCACACAGAATTGCATAAACACTAACCCCCCTTACACACACTTGCCATTTGCAGGATTTAAACCCCTACCTAACTACGTTATGACATTCAAGACGGACGCATTAGCGGAGCACGCTATTTGCATTACTGGGAAGTTTACCTTCTTCTGCTGTACTTATAGGGTGCTGACATCATCAGTGTTTAGAAAGAGGAATGTGCATCCTGTAGTGTGTTCTCCTAGTTGCCAAAAGGGACATTTCTTTCATACAGAATTCCACACACACTAACTCCTCTCCACACACATTGAGCATTTGCAGGATTCAAACCCCTACATAACCATGAGGAAAATTACTAGGCATCCGTTCTGCACCTGCAGTATTTATAGGGTGCTGCCATTATTATTTCTACAGAGGAATGTACATCTAGTACTATCTGTCAGGTGGGGGATAGCATATATATGCATTTGCAGCCACCTACTTCAGGGTCAGTTATGCACATTGCACTGGCAGGTTATGTTCTATACCATGCTTCATGACCACAGGACCTGTAACACACAACACAACCAGTTTGGACCACCCCTCCCACATCCAGGAGACACACTTTGCTTCCCTAGGAACAGTGCCAAGATATGCAGGTGTTCACATACACCATTCCAGTTGTTAACGTCAGGTATGGATATGTTGTGTGTGGGAACTACTCAGGCCTCTACAACATTACCCTACAGCCACTACAATTTGTGAGTCCATGTGCTATGGCAGGACCACTCACCACAGCCACAAGGGGGAATACATGTTGCACCTGACCATCTACAACATGATAGACCACCATTGTTGATATGTGGCCATACCCACCTTTCCCTGGACATCCATATCCCATCCCCACCCCCAGGCAAGGTTGTCACTGCAAACAAAGTGTATTTATCAAAATCAGACTTTACACTTGTGAAGACTGGGGTTGAAGACTTCAAAGGACCCATGCTGGGGGAGTATACAGGCCACGCTGCATACTCCTTGACAATTGCATTCTATGAGCATGTGGAAGGTTTGCATTGATCATGCTATCCCAAATATTCCCATGACTGCTCCACAACAGGACACCTGTCAGGTGTACACCAGCCATATATGAGTTGTCCAACAGACAGAGTGAGCTAATACATTGCAGAGCAGTAGCTCACAGAGGGAGGACATCTCTGAACAGTACTGGCATGACACTTCAGTCCCTCATAATCATCACGACAAAGTGTTGACAGTGAAATTGTCCAGACAATGCAGATAATGCTCCCCTCAGTCTGTTATTGATGCCCACGTACTGTTAGAGGTCCTCAGCAACCCTCTTCCAGCACACACAAACAACATGGATGTGGCTTAGCAAATTCAACCCCTGGGATCTCCACTCTGTCCCTGCTTGACAAAGGCACAGCACACTAGCCTCAGACGGTGCCTTATGTGACCTACTTTACAGTGGCACAGTAGCCTACTGTACTGGGGAGCCAGACACCAAGCACACTCTGGCTAAGCTGTCATTCCCTAGGGCAAACAGCCTAGTGTTGACCTCTACACCCATATGTTTAATTGTCAGATGCACAATATTTGTTGCTGATAGACTGTTTGCAGGTCTTTATTGCCATAGCATTCCCTGTTTCTATGAACAGCTTGTGTAGCCACTATATCACTTATGTCTCTGTAGTCATTTAACTGTGTGCACTGGGCAGATTGCTGTAATGTGGTTGGTTCCTGGAATTAAACGTACAAATACCAGATATGTGTGGCCAAATGCTAAACTGAGGTTTGGCCTAAGTGTGTGAGCATGCCCAGTTCAGGCTTCCCATGGCATGTTGTCTGACATATGTCTCATTTCTCAAAGTGTGCGGGCATGCCCAGTGTGATCTTTCCATATGTTGAACTCTGCAGCCCACCACATTTGTGGATGAGTGTGAACTTCAACAATATCTCACATTTATGGCTGTGTGTTGTGTGTTGTGTGTCATGTTGTGTAGTTACTGACCAACTGCTTTGTGTCTGAACACAACAGGGATTATACTCTGCCTGCAGGGTTTGCATGGGATACTTTGCATACAGTTGTCAACATCCTTTTATACTGACCTAACACTGTAGTACCGTATATTGTACTGGTTCAGTACTTTCATTGCGGTGGACAGTATCTTGGCCTTTAGTCCTATCACTGCTTTACATTTTCATAGTGAGCACAACAGCCTGGTTAGGGGCCAGTTGTGCACATCTGACCATGTTGCATTATGTTCAGATATGAACTACTTAAATCAGGCTTGTCCAACATTGGTAGTGTATTCCACAACATAGGTGTACATTGGCAAACACTAGCGATGGGCCCTAGGCCATTTCTAATGCTAGTCGGAGAGTGTGTTTGTCCTTCGACACGCATTGTAGGTGGAGTTTGCCATGACATATATCATGGTTAGTATACTGTGCCTCCGTCTACCCGTGACATAACAGTAGTACCCAGGGTAAACCTACCATCTCCCATCCACTCAACAAGATTCCTCTTGAGGAGAGTCGATGAGTGACTCTCTGGCTAACCTGTACTGGGAGTTTACTCATGAGTGGTGGTGACTTCTGTGTTATGGATCATTCAGTACAGCTTGTCCTATGTATGTCAGTGTTGGGGTTCAGGTTTCTCATGTGCATAGCTCACTGCCATTCAGATTGTACAAGGTGCAGCATGTTCGTTGATTCCAGCTTGGACATGGCTTTATACATCAGGCACAGCTTGCCTCTGGGTGGGAAGTATGGCAGTGTGTGGAGCTGCAGTTTGTTTAATCAGGCAACACATGGCATCTGTTCAAGCTCTTTGATACTCCTGGTGAGGTACTTTTGTGGACTTTACAGTTGATGGAGGTGTCTGCTGAGGTACATCCCGCAGGGGCTATTGTAGTCAATTGTAATGCTGATGAAGGATGACTGCAGAGCCACAATGACCTACCCTTATCTAGATCTGACAACCTTCATGGTAGGTGGGTATATGGTATGTTTCTGTAACCACTACAGCCACATGTTTGTCCAATGCAGGATATCTATCATCTTGTGTCCCCAGGTCTCTCATTGTATGTTAAGTACTTAATGGGTTAACACCTATGTGGTAATTGGTGGGCACTTACTGTATATCCACAGGGGTTGACTATACACTTTTCTGCAATTAGCTTGCTGACATGGCTATGGCACCAGTTGTCTGTTTCTATGTGGCCCTTTTGTGGGATGCTTGTGTCAGCTGGAGGGTCAGATATGGTGGCCAGTTTGTAGTCCTCTGCAAACATGTTCAGACACAGTCCTTCCATGTTGGCCTGTACCTATGGGACATATATACCAAACGAGGGAGGTCCCAGGACCAAGCCTTGTGGGACGCCAGTTATATCTGGTTTGTAGTCTGACATGGCTGCAGCATGTCTGACCATGTCAGTTCTGTCCTTGGTCTGGTTTGCGACCCCTCTACTGACATAGGGGTTTATATTTAAGCTGGTGAGCCTATCTATAATGAACACATGGGATATTGTATGGAAGCCTTTGCAAGGTCCAGCTATGCTGTGTGGACCACATTGCCCTCATCAATGACCTTAATGACTGTTTCAAATTAATCTAACATGTTTAAGGGGCAGCATCTGTACTTAAGAAAGCCACACTGGGTAGGGTTCGGTGTCAGTAGGTCCCCAATATCTTTATGTCTGCGGTACATGCTAATCCTTTCCATAGCTGTGCAGACCCAGCTTGTCAGGATTCTGGGGTGGTAGTTTTCAGTATCCATTCAGGCAACACCTTTGTTGGGAAGGACCACTGTTGTTGTACACTGCTCTTTGGGTACATGTCCTGTGGTAAGGCTGACATTGAACAGTAGTGTGATTTGGCATTCCATTCTTCTTGGAGTCCATGTTGGACTCAGCCCAGGACACCATCTCATACCATTGCTGCTGTGTGTTTTGCTTTGTAGATGCTGGTTGTTACCTCAGCATCTGCAATGTCAGGGGGCCAGCAGTCAGCTGGGATAGATATTTTGCATTCTGTGGGGGGGGGGGGTTGCACTGCACCTGTCAGGTTGCATGTTGGCAATATGTGTGTGTGTTTGGTATGTTGTTTGTAATATTTGAGTGATTCAGAGCATATCCGTGAATTCCCAACAAGGTTCCTACCATCAGTTGAGAAAGCCTTGTGATTATCCTTAGTGTCCTGTACAATTTGTATCTTCATAGGTTCATAGGTTCATGCTAGGCTATCCACCCTAGGGCATTTATAAGCCTAGCCAAAGTGTGTGTGGCTTTTGCCACCCCTCGCTATGTGAATATTATGGCCATTTATGATTTACTTTACTGTGCCTCTGTCTGGACGTGACACAGTGAAGACCCCCAGTGTACATCTACGATCATCCATCCACTTGGCAAGATTCCTGTTGAAGAGTGTCAGTGAGGGGCTCTGCCTAACATGGAGTGGGATTCTGTTCCAAGGTGTAGGGAGTCTCTTGGTTATGTATCTGTCCCTCCTGCACATCCTATTTCATTATGTGTTGAGGATGACATCTCTCACTCTCACAGCTCTGATGGCTTTGGGTTTTCTGGGGTGGAACATGTCCATTACTCCTGTGTTGGTGGCCTTGTACAACAGGCATACAATGCCTCTGTGTAGGCAGTATGTGACTGCATTCAACTGGGGTGTCTACAGCCAGGCAGCATATGACATATATTTGAGACCCTTTATCCTCATGGTGAGGTACCTTTGAGGTCTTTCTAACTGCTGCAGGTGTCAGGTAAGGTACATCCCAAATGAGGCATTGTACTAGATTATGGGTCTGATAAGAGAACAGTACAGGGGCACAATGACCTCTGTTGACGTAGATGTGAATCCTTTCATGATACGGTGTCCAATATAGACAGCCTTCCTAGCTAGATTGACAATGTGAGTGTCACATAACAGGTTACTGTCCACTTGTGTCCCTAGGTCCCTGATTACTCCTTCCATACATAATGGTTTACCACCTATGTGGTAATTTATGAGTACCTTGTTTGGTATTTGGTGGGACATTCATACTATCCAGTGTCTTCAGGATGGCTGGGTGGGGTTCCTGTGTGTGAGAGTGTGGTCTGTAGCATGTTACAGACTGTACAGAAGTTTTGCCTATGGTTAGGTGCACATGGGTGGTCTCCGATGCTTCGTGCATTGTCAGTTACCTGGACGTATGGGTGTCTGTGCTGAATATGGATACTCCCCCTCCTTTTACGTTTTGGTCCAGGTTTTGGGGCCATAATGCATGATATGAGGATAACCTGGTAGTGCTGGAGTGCTGTCAGGAGGCTTGCAGCAGGTTTCTGTCACTGCACAGACATCGATGTTCTCCATACTGGTTGAGGGCCTCAGGAGCATGATTATTGTGGTTTACATGTCTGGCATTAGTCAGCATTACCCTTATGTTTCTTACCACTTATGTTTTCTAGGGTGGTGGGTTAGTCTTTTCAGCCTTGCCTATGTAAGGCTTTATGGAGGTGGCAAAAGCCTTATCCAATATCCAGATGCCCAAGAGTAACAGGTGCAAGCCATCCCTGGAACAGCAGCATGGCTTGTCAAGCATGACATCCCAAGCAGACAGACATTAGATCCTCTTGGAATGACAGCAGTAATTGTGCCACTTGTTAAAGCTGATCATTCTGTGTTTGTACTGTGGCATCATTCTTGGTGAGGGTAGGATGCTGCAAACGGTCAGTGTCATACCGGCCTGGAGTACATACTCAGAGAGCTCATCTATGTCTCTTTTCATGTAGCCCAGGGAGGTACATCTCAGGTCATTCACACCAGCATGGACAATGACTGCATCAAATTTCTACTTGCTTTGGGGTGACCTGCGTACTTGTGTTATGTGGCGTATTGTAGCAGACTACAGGCAGCTTACTGTACCCTTTTCCTTGTTCAGTCTGGTGAGCGGGACAGCAGTGTGCCTGACTATGGAGTCACCTATTACAACTGTATCAGGCATGTTGTTTCTCCTTCTGGCCTGTGACTGTTTGGCACACCAGCTTTGTGTACTGTGTGTTGCATGTGATATGTTTGGAGGTTGTGGTTGCTTGGGGGTCTGCTTTGGAGGCCTCTGTTGGTGTGTTGTGTTTGTAATTAGGGCCTCTGGGAATGTTTTTCTGTGTTTATGTCTTTGGTTTGCAGCTGTGATAGGTCTATGTGGAACTAGGTTTGTGGTGTGTGTGGTTACCTTCTCCTCCTGACTAGTTTTGACAGTACTGAGTTGAGGGAGCTCAGCCTCCAGTTTGGATAAATGGTTGCATCTCTCACATATATTTGTATTTCTTGGGGGGAGTTGAGGGTTGTCTGTGTACTTGGGGCAGGTGTAACATTGCCTCAGTTTTCACAGATTCAACTTGTTGTAGCTGGCCTTAGTGGATTGTATGTGTGGACATATTTTATTGCCATACTACTGATCAGTGATTACTTCCCTTTTTATGTTTGCTCTATCATGTAGTAGCTTCCTCATTCTCTTGCATGGTTTGGTAATGGCTGGAGTCCAGCATGCCAGATGCCTGCGTGTATGGCATTGTGTCTTGTTGTTATTTGTGATTGCATAATCCAAGCATTCCTGGCTGTGTTCATGGAATGTCTGTATAACATGTTCTGAGGTGTGGTCCATATTTTGCACCTGCACAGGGCTTTTAATGGATTACACATCAGTTTGGACGAGTGCAACTTTTGCTTTACACATGTTTTTCACTGTGGTTTTCTGGCCAGGGACTGTGGTCAGGATGTGTATATCCAGTGTGATTACTCTATGGTCTGGTCTTACCAGTGAGGGATACACTTCTCATCTTGCCATCCAGTACCCATGTTGCTGATTATCACATACAGTATGCTTACCCCTCTTGTGGGAGTGGTACATTGTTCCTGGGCATTTTGGTTTATGAATTCTAGGAACTTTTCTCCTACAGTGTTGGAGCTAGTATAATGCTCCCAGTCTATGTCTGGGTATTTTCAGTCAACCAATATAATGTGGTTTGGGGGGCTTGATATATTCATGTATTCCAACATATGCCAGGTGCAGTTCCTGGTGTTAGGACAATAGTCTGTAGCAGGCTATAAACTGGGAAGCAGTTTTAGCCACTGTTACTTGACCATGGCTAGTCCATGCTGCTTCTTGTTGTGGTACCAACATGGGGGAGTGGTTATCCTTGACAATTATTGCTATTCACCCTCCTTTTGTAGCTTGTTCCATGTTTTGAGGCTATACAGCACAGCATGAGGTGTAATCTGGTAGTGTTAGGGTGCTGTTGTGAGCCTTGACACAGTTTTCTGTTACAGGTCAGATACCAACATTCTCCATACTGGGTGAGTTTACACTGCATGCATCTTGCTGTTTAGACTTCTGGCATTGGGTAGCATTACATCTAGGTTTTTATCCCTTGTGGTACCTATGGGGGTGGGTTTGTGTTTAGAGCCTTACCTATTCAGGGCACGCTGTGGGTAACGACAGCCTTTGCCAGTATCCATAAGGCCTGGACTGATGGGTGCACACCACCCCTAGCAGGTGGAGCATCATGTCATGCTCAGCGTGTCATCCCAGGCTGGCACACATTGGATCCACTTTGACTAACTGCAGTACTTCAGCCACTTATTGCAATTGCTCATCCCATCGTCATATTGTGGCATCATGCTTGGTGAGGGTAGGATGCTAGTCAGGGTCCTCACGTGTGCATATACTACATGGTGTTACATTACTTAACACATGGCATGCATGCCTCAGGTGGTGCTGCAGGGCTGCCTCTGTCGGATGCACATATTACATTCCCTGTACATGTTTGAGAGCAGGTTATGTCATTTTAGGCATCCATGTTATTATATTAGTGAGTCAGAGAGGGGTATCATTCCCAGGGTTCCTACTGAGCCAGTCTATGTGCTATGCATTGCCTCTTTGCCAAGGCCAGGGCATACTGGGCATGCCTCCTTCTGCCTACTGAGGCAGGCTCAGGTTGTTCCTCCTCCGAGTCACGCTCTGCCTGTGATGGCCTTGGCAATGGTGGGGGGCTGTTTGGCCCGGCCCTATGCTGGTCCTGCTGCAGCTGTTTTCGCAAGATCATATTATGTAGCATAGCACATACCATGACAATTTGGGTAAATGTAGTTGGTGAGTACTGCAAGGATCCACCAGATGTGTCCAGACACCTGAACCGTGACCTGAGCAGCCCAAACACACACTCTAATACATTACGTGTTTGCACGTGTGCCTCATTATGGCATTCCTGTTCAGGTGTGTGTGCGTTTCTGATGGGTGTCATCAGCCACGGCTCCAGTGCATAACCTGCATCCCCCACTAGATGTCCGTGTGGGATGTCCCAATTGGCAAATGTCTGGTACAGCTGCGTCAAATGCCAGATATGGGAATCATGGTAGGTCCCAGTGCAGCCAGCACACACATTCATTATTATGCCCTGGGCATCACACATGACCTGGCAGTTGATGGAGGGGAAGCCCTTGTGGTTAATGTAGGCCCTACCCTGCTCACTGGCTGGTGCTTTGATGCATATGTGCGTGCAGTCTATTGCACCCACTAACTCTGGGTATTCTGCTATTTGCTGGAAGAAACGCATATTGCTGGGCAATACCTCACAGGCATTGGGGAAATATACATGATCACTGACATGTACTGACATTGCATCCAGGAACTGGTGCAGTACCCTGGAGGCTGATGCCTGTGATATCCCCATCATATCACCAGTTGGTCTCAGGAAGGTACCTGTTGCTAGTATTCTTATGCCAACACATACCTTGGTTTCCACTGGGATAGGTTCCCCTCTGTTGGTTCTGTGTGTGAGGCGTGGCCTGCACAGCTCGACAATTTGCTGCAGGAGGTCTCTGTCCACTCTATAGCGCTCTACTATCTCCAACTCATGTAACCCATGGTAGGTGACCCTGGGCCTGTACACTCTTCTCCGTCTCCTCACTGTGGGTTGTCTGGCACCATCTGCTTTGTCACCACCCTCAGCGAGTAGCCTATGTCTCCTTATGACAGCTATGGCAGCCCCTAGCATTTCTGCTCTGAGTTCAGCTTTTTCAGTTTTCACTTCTAATAGCTTACTCCTGTCTTGAAGTGTCTCTTGAGAGAAACATCCTGCACTGCTGTTTGCAGAGTTTTAAGTGCTGGGCTGAGCTACTATTCTGCCTGTGTAATTGCCTGCTTCTAATTGTTTTCACCTGCTAGCTCCAGCAATATTCCCTGCTAGCTTCCTAATAATTCTGTTGCTTCCTTTTTCCTTTCTGTTTCCTCAGGGGGGAGCAACGTGCATACTAGCAGAAACACGCTCACAGTGGCTTACATGCGCACACACATGCTTACACGGTTCAGAATCTGCTTATTCGGGTTAAAACACACGCACACCAGTGCAAACAGTCTTACAAGTCTGCCAACAGGCTCCAACATGCTCAGTCTGCCTTACACATGCGCACACTACCCTACTCTTGCTTCATGGTGCGCACACGTGCGCATGGACGCCCAGCAAGAAACTTTGGTGTAAGCAACAGTGTACACCTTCCATTTCTTGACTTTCCCATGCTTATGTTGTGGCACTCCTCTTTCCATGATATGTGTCTGACATCTGTCATGTAACACTGGCCTCCAATGAACTGCATTTCTTTCTACCATTCCCTCCTGTGATGTCCCTATCTCCTACTCTATTCCTCCCCCTTATGTATCTCTTACAGTACTTGGAATGTACTCATTTGCTATGTGACAGTGGAATTCAGTATCCTAACACTCATTTACATCAGATTGCCTACTAATGCTTAGTTACATGTCTTAGACTCAGCTTCCCCCCTTAGCAACCACTAAACGGTGGCCATGTTGTTTTTGATCTGCTGGTCCCTGCATTGTAAATCCATGTATTGCATAAAACCCACATTTGTGGGTTTATAACCTTCATTTTTATGTTTTATACATGGCGGCCCGTTTGCGCGGGGCTGCGCTGAGTTTTATTTATTTTTCATATTTGCATCAGGGTATCTTGCCAATGGCCACATATTTGGCCATTGGCATGCTGCCGGACACATATGCACCCTTTATTTGGAGCTGACATGGCTCCATTGTGGCTTTTGCAGAAACATACTCAGTTGTCAACTGAATACATTTCTGCAGCTAAAACGGCTCTTACACGGGCTGCTTTGGGCTTCGTGGATCGCTAATCTACCTCATTTGCATGCCTTTGGGCTGCAAGTTAGGTGATTAGCATAGCCACGCCCACTCCATTTAAGAGACATTTTAGATGGTCTCTTACATGGAATATAGGGCTGTTCCTGGATCGCGAAGGCTGCATGGAGTCTTACACTACTCTTAGACTCCGTGCTAGCCTTCGTGAATCCTGCCCAATGTGTTAAGGGAATTATGTAATGACAACAATATACGGGTAATGAAACCCAATAAAGGCGGAGGTATGGTTTTGTAAAACACATTGAATTATACTAATAAAATATTTGAAATATTGCACAACTCTGATAAGTATGAAGTATCTTCTTTGAATTAAGTTAACATAGGTCACCGATGTATAGATTTATTTTTGGAGGAATTCCTTTTAGATAATAGAATAGATTTGGATCTCTATAAATTTTTACATGTCAAATTCCCAGTGCTAGCTACCATAGTGGGATCCCAAAAAGTCATAAAAATGTTTTAGAACCTCCCTTTAGACCAACTATATCTGGTAGTAAATCCAAGACCTTTCCTTTTGGTATGGTTTTAGACAGATGGCTTAAGCCAGTATATGATGAGGTGCCTCATATTATTAAAGACTCCTGGGACTTTTTGTGTCATTTGAAACCTGAGGTATGAAAATAGAGACTCATATATTTAACTACAGATGTAGTAGACCTCTTTTCCTGTATCCCGAAAGAAGATGGTTTGGAAAGGTTTAGCAAAAGTATTCAGAAATATACACATTTTGAATGAGACAAAGTTAGTTTGATAGGTGAATTCATGTCTATAGTGTTAGATTATAACTATATATTTTTTGAAAGGTAGTATTATAGGCAATACAATGGGGTAGCCATGGGAGCAGCCTGCACCCTGATATACATGAATTTAGTACTTTTAGATTGGGAAGATGAATATGTTTTAAAGAAAGCATATTTTAACCAAATTAAATGTTATGCTAGGTTTTTGGATGACATTTTTATTTTATGGAATGGTACGTCAGAAGAGGAGGACTATTTTGTGAAATATCTGAATGAGTCTGGTACTTATCTCAAATTTACTTACAGCTATAGTAGTGAAGGAACACCATACCTGGACACTTATATTTCCCATGGTACAACAGGATTTAAGTCCAAGATCTACAGGAAAGATATGTTTAGTAATTCTTATTTGGAGTATACTAGTTGTCATCCATCCATTCAAAAGAGAAATATATTAAAGGGGCAATGCATTAGGGCTGCCAGAATGACATCTGATCACCAGGAAATGCTAGGTGAGATTGACTATATAGGTACCATAGTTAGTAAAAGGGGCTACCCTAAAACCCTTATCAAAGATGTTACTAGTTATGTTAAGAAAGAATGGGGTAAGAAGTATAAACCCCTTTTAGGTGTAGGTTTAGATAAGGGTAATTGTGTGGAACATAATGAATGCAACATGCAATATAAGAGAGCATGTATATTAGAAAACAACCCCATATGTCAAAGAAGTTAAAGAGATAATTGGAAAGAACTGGAACCTTCTTAGGTGTGATGATAAAGTGTACCATAAATTAGGGGATCACCCTGTGTTAGTCTATAAGACAGAATAAAATTTAAAAAAATAAGTTTGAAACTGGTAACACTAACATGGGGTATGAATTGAAGGAGGGATATACTAAAAAATGTGGGCATTGTAACCAATGCCAAGCCATTTTTGAAGAGAGAGCTATTACTTTGGGAAATGTTAACCATACAATAATAAGGTTTAAGAAAGGAAATTGTTATACTCAGCATGTTATATATTTGGCAAAATGTGCTAACTGTCCAAGTTTCTATGTTGGTAAAACTGACAGGTGCCTTAGAAATAGGATCTATGACCATCTGCATTGCATCAGAAGAAAGGATACTAATAATACATTATATAGGCACCAAGAAGAAAGTACAGAGTGTGACACAAATCCAAGGGGTGGTAATATAAAGGCAATCCTTGGGGAAAAAGAAGTAAAATGACAACTGCTTTTAAATGCTGCCAAACCCCCAGGGTTGAATGACCACATTCCAATTAAACCTGTATTAGAAGCAAGAATATAAGTTAGTACAATCTATGAGCATATATTGTTTGTCATACTGACTTGGATAGATAGCCTTATGATTTTTACTGCTTATTGTCATAAATAACTAATTAATGTGCTAGTGAGATATTAAGCAAATTTATATACAGTATATGAAAATGCAAGTAAGATTTTCAGCAAAAAGAAGTTCACATATTCAAAATTTTATATATTTTTATTTATTTTTCATATATTTATACATGGAATTGTTTATATATTGAATTTTATGAAAATATATGAGTATGTATTTAAGGTTTTTAACTGTTTTATTAATTATTTTACTACTCATATCCAATTGTTTAAGCAAGCTGTATTTATAGGTAGACTGTGGTTTTAAGTGGATAAATGAATATTTAGCATCATTCATTAATATACACACACACATATATATATATATATATATATATATATATATATATATATATATATATGTAGATTAATTGAAGGTCAATTCCCATTGGTGCAAAATTGTTATTTAAACGGGTTTAACTACACTGTGTTCTGATGAAGTCTATGCTTAATAGATGAAAGCACTAAACCAGAGTGGTTATTTTTATTATTTTTTATTTTTTAATAAAGTGTTATATTATTAGCCTGTGACTATATGGATTTTGAGCACTGGTACACCATACAGCATTGCATTTATCACAATTGTTGTTCTTTAGATGGGTTTCACTGTTATTGGTTTTTATCTATAATGAACTGAGTAACTGCAAGTGTAGCACTCCAAAACCACCAATGACCTCAACTGACTGCTAAAAAATGAGCAGACTACAGGTGAATTAATAATAAATTTCTTTAATTCATAAACATTAAGGATTTTTATCCCTCACTGGGAATTTCATCAGAATACACAATTAAAAATATCACTTCCTTAAATAACCACCCTGACTTGTCATTTGTAAAAATACAACACATACATTTGATGTTACAACAATAAACATACATATACAAGTATAAAAACTGAAATACTAATAAAAATGTTTACATTGCTATAATTGTATAATTCATCTTGGAATCCTAAGTACAGAACAACAAAACATGATTATCACTTACACTAATTTCACATGATGTTTAAGTTAGTATAAAATCTGATCGAATGAAATATAAAAATCATATACTGTGGTTTACCAGCTTATAACTAAGAAAATAAATAATAAGATATGATTAATTAAACCATAAAAAATAATTTTATATTATAATTTAGCAGCTCTTAACTTCAGATCAGGATGCAAAGAAATGCTTTCATTTAACCCAGGTGGTGTTCCAGCATTTAATCTAAGCTGCCATAACAATTTTCTATATTCTAAGATGTCCTCCCACTCACCACCCTGGAATTTTTTTCCCTATAATTTTGATTAATCCAAACTAGAATTTGTTATATTCCTTACATGCATTTGCATGTTTTGCAAGGGTTTTGTTGGGGTTCTTCCTAAAAATATCATAATTGTGCTCATGTATTCTTTTTCTTAATGTCCTTTCCATCTTTCCAGTTAAAAACTATCACATCATGAACATTTGGCCAAATCTATTAATCCATTCAACTTACAATCCCCACATTTAAATTCAAACAATTATTTAAAATAATAACATTTTCCTCTAAAAATGTATGGACACTGCCTACAACACCCACATTTTTATGTAACTACCTTGTTCTCTCCTTGTCTCATCCCTACTTTTAAACTTTCCAATAATTTATTAAAGATAACTAAGGTCTTAGTAATAAAATGGGGTTCATTTCCCAAAGTTATATATATTTCATTATTTATCTTTAAAAACTTCCAGTTCCCTCTTATTATATTTTAATATCTCTGGAGCAATCATTAAATGTCACTACACATGCTCTTTAAAAATTACAGATGTCAAAAACTTCCTTGTAAATATCTTTCTTCATCCCTGTGGGGCCAGTCCCTAGAAGTGGTTTATATTTGATTCCCCATAGATCTTTTCCCTCCTTGATAACATTCCCCAACATAATAATAATCTGTCTGTAACTTTAATCTATAAGTGCCTGCAATTTATACCTATAAGTGTCATTAACTAGATACCTTAAAGGATCTAGGTGAAATATGTACCCAAGTTTGTCTATATGTTCTGTTTAATTGTCTCTTTGGAGCTTTTCTCCCCGGGCCTCCACTGAAAATGGGCATATATCCAGCTGGATTATCCCGGTTAACAAATGTAAAATAAATAAATAAATAAAATAGTCTCAGGATATCCCCTTTCAATAAACATTAGTTTCAATTTATACATTTCTATTTCCAAATGCTCATACACAGAAGTCATTCTAACCACCCTCTGACCTTTTATCAAATTCTTTTTAAATGAATATTGGTAGAAACTAGCATAATGCAAATAGGAGTTGCTGAATGTTGGCTTTCTATAAATCTTTGATTTGAAACTCTTATCTGCATGCCATATATTGAAGTCCAAATACCTAACCTTCTCGTTATCATAATTAAAACTAAACTTAAATAGGGAATTGTGCAAAAAAGCAATAAATTCATTGACCTTATCATCCGGTACATTCTATAATACTAATATATCACCAAAAACCCTCAAATATAATTTAATACAGTTAAAAAATTGGGTAGTAAAAATCATTTGTTTCTCTCAGCCAAAAAGAACTACATTGGAATATATGGGTGCACAGGCAGCACCCACTGCAATTCCTTTCATTTGCCTAAAAATTTCAACTTCAAAATAGATTCAATTGTTTTCTAAAACTATATTGGTGAAATTTAAGAAAAATCTGATAATTTTCTTGGGCAAAAAATCACATTCAATCAACTTATCAAGAAAAAGGGATGGCCCTTATTGCTCAGATCAGATTCAGCTGAACCTTTTCTGAATAAGAATAGTATTCCTCCATTGTATGTTTTAGTTATACCCCTTATAAAAGGTGGTGAATTGATTGATTATACAAATGCATTTCCACTCCCTATTTCCGTGGATGTGTTTATTATTAGAGACATTTTAATTTCTAGTTGGAAATGTGTCTTGGGGAATAGAGGTCTTGCTCAAATTTTGGGTCCTGTACCACTATTTACATATAAAAAAGTGCCATAGTATTAGAACTGTATTGGAGAATTCATTTGAATCAAAACAAAAAAATGGAAGAGCTGGAATTTTTAGATGTGGACAATGTAGTCAGTGTCGGTTCATATCTAATGCTTTAAGTGTGACATTAAGTGCCCATAATATTGCTATAAATATTACTATTACTTCTCAGAATATATATGATTGCACTTCATCTGGTGTAGTATACTTGGCAGTAAGTGATTCGTGTCTGTATTTCTACACTGGAAAAACTTCAAGAGCTTTAAAATGAAGAATAGATGAACATACTTTAGCAATTAAGAAACATAATGTCACCAATTCATTAGCAAAACATGCACTGAGTTGTAGACATTTTTTAAAAAGTTTATATTCTTTGTGATTGATTCTGTTAAAATTCAGGATCTGGATGGAGATTACAAAGTTCAGCTGGAATGTAGTGAATCAAGATGGTATATTGCCTGTATGGGGGATCATCCACCAGGACTAAATGATAGTATAAATACATTTTTTTTCATTTTAGCTTTGAATTAATTTATGAGATGCAGTTAATAATTTCAGTAACGTTTTATTGTTTTTACATTCCATTTTTATACTTTATTTAGATATGTTTGATAGTTATTGGCTTGTCACAGGCAAGAGTGTTTTTGATTGGCCATTGAGCTCATAGCGAATAGTGGATTTGTATGAGTGACTTTAAATACTGCCTGTTATTGGTCAAATGACTGAGGTTTGAACATCAACTTTGATTGGGTATGTGTTGTGTGCAAGAACAATGATTGGTTCTTTGTGTTGCTTGTGTAAAATGCTGGGTATATTTAGTTTGATTTTTTTACATTTAAATTGATTCTGTTGGAAGTTCTAAGTTGATTGTATTAAAGAATAAAAGGACTCCTTGGTTTGTCCAGTGGAACTTGTTTTGTTTGCTGAATATCTTTTATTCCTTACTCTTGGTGGCTTCTCATAACATTTAATGTTAATTAAATCTAATAGATGGATATTCTAAAAGTCATAAAGGTGTATACAGTCTAACATTATCTATTAATATCTAAAATATTCTAGTCTCTAGTGGCTTTACTTACAAACTGGGAAAAATCCTTCTGACTTAGTAAGTCTAGGAATTATTGTGCAATAGAAGAAGGTGAGACCAATTCTTCCAATCAACATGAGGATAACTAAGGCACCTAACAAAGTAATCCTCATGTAATGTTAATATTGTGTTATATATTCAATAAAGTATTCATGCCTTGACATATTTAGAGGGCATTCTATAACAAACAATAAAATGCAGTGGTCCAAAAGTGGAACCAAGATTCACATCTATTTATAAAATGTCTAATAACCAATTAGTTAATATCAGTTTAGTTTGCAATCTTTTGTGTAACAGAATCATGTCTCTACCTCCCTGATCACTTTCTCTTAAACACTCATATTTCTTATAACTAGGAAAAGTGAGCACACTAGCATCCCAAGGTCCAGTAATCCATATAACTGATACATTTTAAACTCTGACATACTTTTAAGACCATCTACCTGCTACCCCATACTTCTTGCACTGCATACATTCAAAGTATGATAAGGTCTCCTTTGTCTTCTTGACCTGTGATCTGGTGAATAACTTCTTCTAAAAAGATAGATATCTTCTAATTCTCCTGAAAATATACCAACAATTATTTAACTTAATATAATCAAGGAAGAAAAAGTTAGAATTACTGCTCATACATTCCCAGTAAGTGAAGATGGTAAGATTATAACTATAACATAGGAATTTCAGTCAAGTATTGTAGATATACATCTTCATGTATGTATAGCTGTTATAACCAGGTGATGGGAAGAATTGCATTTATAACAGCTCTTACGTTGACTCCAATTCATTTATTATTTCCACAATTGACTCTTTCATATAATTAAAGGGTATATCTCTTAAATTTTCACACCATAATGCATAAAATATAATCCATATGTCCTACAATTAACTACTCTCCTGGCAGCTGATACACACTCATTACATTTTAAACCAGCTAGTGAAGAGACTGTAGCTTAATCTTTACTTAAATCAGTGATGCAGCTCCTAAAAGATTTAAACATAGAATTTGATAGCACTAGACTCTCATCAAGACTAGTGTTTGAATTATAGGTTCATATATGTGTACTAGGCTATTGGCCCTGGAGCCTTTACAAGCGTAGCCCATAGAAATACCCTAGCATCATGCTGTCCAATGTTAGTTCCCAGTGCCTCTATCAAGTAGATCCACTGCAGTGATCCCCGAGGTGAACTTTCTATTTCCCATCCACTCAGGATTTCTCTTGAAGAGGGCCAGTGAGGTGCTCTGTTTGACATGTATGGGAAGTCTATTCCATAGTATAGGCAGTCTCTGGGTTATGAACCTGTCTCTCCATCATGTTCTGTTGATTGTGGTAATGAGGTTGAGATCTCTGGAGCATGTGGTGTAGAGGGATTGGGGTTTCTTTAGATGTAGCATTTCTAACAGACCTGGGTCAGACATGACTTTGTAAGTCAAACAGAGATTGCCTCTTAGTAGACAATATGAGACAGAGAATAGCTGGAGTTTTTTAAGTCTTTCCATGTAGGACATGTGTTTAAGGCCTAGGATCCTCTTCATGAGGTACATTTGTGGCCTCTCCAGCTGTTGCAGGTGTCTAGGGAGCTACATGCCAAATTGGGCATTATACTCTATGATTGGTCTAATGAGGGAATAGTAGAGAGAAATGATAACCTCTTTCTTCATGGATGCAAAACCCATGGTAATGAGATGTGCCACATAGAAGGACTTTCTGACCACAGTGGCAATGTGGTAGTCAAAGGAGAGGTTGTTGTCAACCTGTGTCCCCAGATGTCTTATAATGCCTTCAGTGTTCAATGGTCTCCCATCGATGTGGTAATTAGTGGGAATTGAGTTTTTCTCAAAGGAGATGATGATACATTTTTTGGCATTAAGCTTAAGGCCATGGTTTAAACACCAGTCATTGTCTCAGTGAGGACTTTCTGTAGGATGTCTGCAACACTTGGGGAGTTAATAATAAGTCCCAGCTTGCACTCATCTGTGAACTTGGTCAGCCAGAGTCCCCCCCATGTTGGGTTGGAGTTCTGAGAAGTAGATGTCAAACAGAAGAGGACCCAGGACCGATCCCTGTGGGACTCCGCTAGTGGGTTGGCAGTCTGACTTTGAGTCTGCTACTTTCACACTGTGGGTTCTATCTGTGAGCCAATTTGCAACCCAGCTAATGATATAGGGGTTGATGCCTAGTTTGGTGAATTTATCATTAATTCTTGAGTGAGGAATGGTATCAAAGGCATTGGCCAGATCAAGGTAGGCTGTATGAACTGCCTTGCTTTCATCCACAGCTCTGGTGACTGACTCAGAGAAGTCAACCAGATTGAGCAGGCATGATCTACCTTTCACAAAACCAAATTGCATGGGATCTAGAGTTTGGAAATTCCCTATATCCTTGTTAAGTAGGTCCATGATGATGCACTCCATAGCCTTAAGTATCAGACTCGTCAGGCAAATGGGGTGATAATTTCAAGGGTCTGTAGTGGCTCCTCCTTTATGGAGAGGGGTGACTGTAGCAGTGCACCATTCGGTAGGCGCAAAGCCTGAGGTGAGGCTGTGAGTGAACAAGGCACACAGATGTGGTGCCAGTTCACTTTATAATTCATGTAGGACACAGCCAGGGATATTGTCATGTCCCATGGAAGCTGCATTCTTGGCTTTGGACAATGAAGCTTTAACCTGTGCTGTAGTAATGCTGGGTGCCTGGCATTCTTCTGGTATTGAGATTGGTCCTTTGGGGGGGGGGGTAAAGTCGGCACTGAATCTGTCAGCCAGTATGTTGGCAATATTTTTGGCTCATTTTAGGAGGTATTATTGTGCAGTACCTCAGAGGAAATCTGGGTATTGCTGTGGAGATTCTTGATATAACGATAAAGAGCTTTGTGGTTGTTTTTAGTGTCTGCCACAATTCTGCCTTCATAGCTGGCTTTAGAGGTTTTGATGAGGGATCTCAACTTTTTGTAAAGGCTAATAAGGGACTTTTTCCAGTCTTGGGACTTCACCTTTTTCTGCAACAGTTTCTTCTTTCTGTTGTATAGTTTATTAATGGCAGGGGACCACTAGTTTGGCTTCCTTTTTTTGGAGGAGAATGTCTTGGTTCTGTTGGGTATGGCTAGTTCCATGCATTTATGTACGTGTTTGTACAGTGCATTGGCAGTCATGCATCTATTTTCCATTGGCATGGATGCTGTGATGTTAGCCACCTCTGTTTTTAGGAGTCCAAAGTCACCTTTGGAGAAGTCTTTCATGGTGGATACCTTTGCAGGGTGTGTGGGTGATATGTGGATTTCCATGGTGATTAGTTTGTGGTCAGATCTAACCAGGGAGGAATTGTCTGGTGGTGTAAAGCAACGGTTGCCCAGGTTAGTAATAACCAGGTCAAGCAGGGGTAAGAATGAGCTGGTCCAGGGCATTGGAACTGATGAATTCCAGGAAGTGTTGGGCCAGTGCATTGGTGCATGAGTAGTTTTTCCAGTTGATGGAGGGGTAGTTGAAGTCACCTAGTATGAGAGTGTTGGGTTGGATCTTAATAGTTTCCAGGGTGCTTAGGAATGTGGAGTGAGTATCTTGGGGCATGTTTGGGGACCTATAGCAGGCTATGACCTGAATCTCTGTCTTACCTAATGTTAGTTGTACCCAGTGGCGGCTGGTGACTTCAAATCAAAGGGGGGCTGCAGGAGACAACGGAATGGGTGGGGTCAAGGGGAGGGGTGTGGCCAACTAGAAAGGAGAGGAGCTATGCTCAAAACCACAAAAACTAACTTTAATTAAATACGCTGCCCTGGTTGGCAAACCATCATTATGAGAGTCCAATCAAGACAAAAATAAGTGTAGAAGAATAAAAATATTTCAATGCATTGGCTGCATGACAGCTTACTTAATATCTAGATGGAAACAAAAGGTTGTGAGGCATGAAAAAATAAATTACTTTTTAAATACATTACTGGAATGCCAGTCAAAATCAAGTATAAGAAAACAAGCAGCACTCATCTCAAACCACTTCTCCTTGCACTGCAGTTCTAATTATAATTTATATTCATCTTTATTAAAGTACCAAGTAACATGCTGAAAGTAGAAATCTCTGTGAGGCCCCACTTGTAAAAATGTTTCTTATCCAAACAAGACCTGCTGCCTGACAACTATCTACTTGTTTCATGGGGAAAACATGTAAGTAAAAAATGAAAAGCAAACAAGAAACAAGCTCAAGATACATTGCTTAAAGGATTACTGTACAGGTTATGGACCACACATGATTGGCATTCTGTTTAGTTTACGGGTAAAGTCTGTAGAGATGACTGGAAGTCTCCAACAAGTGTAATGAGCTTTTTAAAATAATGGAATCCTGTCCTTTAATACCCAAGGCTTATACATTATCTAGTCAAGTATTCTCCACATGGCAACAACAGAAAGGCTTTCAATGTTGGCAATTCTTTAACAGTATGCTTATTAAAGCTTACTTGCATCTTACGATCTCAGACAAGCTTACCTTATGGTCATTAAAGCATTGCTACTTAAACACAGAGTAACAGGCACTTTGAGTAATAAGCATAAATCAACAGTACAAAAATATGACAGAAACCAGATCTTTCTGCAAAATCAAGGACAGATGAAAAGCCACTGTTTTACTTGTGTCTACCTTGGATGGTGGGGGACACACTGCACATTTACACTGCATAACTACTCCTTGCCTTGCTTGGACGCATCCAGAGTCACTACACGGTGGAGTGGGGTGCAACAAGTATGTCACAATTTGAAATGTCTCTGGCTGACTGTGATGGCCCTGACACATGTGTCATACCTCTCAACCTCAGAGCAAGAAATCTGGACAAAGCCATACACAGAAGTGGGACAAATGCTCAAAAATAAGGAACATTTTTAAATATTGCTCTAATAAACTTAGAAAGATAATAGAATAGGTCTTGCATTAGTATGACTTTTCTGAAGGGTATAAAATATGAAACTCAAATGTCTGTCATTATTTTCTAACTTCAGTCTTTAGTGATTTGTCACTAGTTTGCCAAAAAACACAATTTTATGAAAAATGGACCAAATGTGATGCAAAAATATAAAATAGCCACACAATACAGCTGGGAACCTGTCAAAGAAGGGACACTTTAATATTAGTACTGTTAACTTGAGCAGCTGACAAAATAAAAGAATCTACATGCATTTCAAGTAATCTATAACTTTGATTATTACAGTTATTTCTTAATTGTAAACCCTCCATGTTTTCTTCCAAAATTGCTATTTTGCGGAGGGATTATTAGGGGGAAGAGCAACATTTTGAGCCAAAATCGGGGACAGTTGAGAGGTTGGCTATGCCTAATTCTATAAAGCAATTTATTTGCATGTACCTCTCAACCTGTTAATACAGTAAATCTGAACAAGGCCAAATATATTGGGGAAACATATACACAGTACTAAAAATTGCTCTTGTATAAATTGAGACAGTTGATAGAATAACAGTTCTTACTTTAGCATGCATTTTTTTGAAGGTTATGAAGTCTGAAACTCAGTGTATCATTATTTAGTGACTTAATTTCTAAATTATTTGCCAGAAAACTACAAATTTTATGGAGCAAACCAAAAATAAGAAGCAAAAATCTATTCATTATTTGAAAATCTGGACAGTTGGGAGGCATAGTTCAGCTGGGCCTGTCTGAGTTTGCTGCCCTTCCCCCCTGACAAAATCATGGTTGAATGGAGCCTCTGCAGCCATTCCAATGAACCATTACTTGGCTATTTCACTCCAATTACCATAAACACTAATATGCATACTGCTTTACTTCTATGATGAGCTGGACTTCAATTGAAAGTTTTATTTTGTGTTTTATAGCACAAACACTAAGTCATCTACTAAATAAAGCAATGCAGTCTCACAATGAAAACTTAGCATTAAAACTTCTCTGCCCTTGAAACTCACATTCATTGAAACAGCATTGAAACCCACATTCAAAGAAAATACATTTTGCCAGTGGCAGATAAAGATTAATTTTGGGCTGTTTTCAAATCATAGGCCCCTTGCATATAAAACATACATGTGCTCTTTGATACACCTTCCTCACTGTACTAAATTATATTCCTTGTACAATATATTACAGTTGTTAGAGGGCGTTTTAAATTTGTTTTGAACATTTTTCCAGTAAGCAATGAAACAAAATGCATGCACCCATAATGACAAAACTGCCCAGTTCAGAACATTTATCATAAAAGTCTACTCAGACTTCCACAGTCCACCATTATCAGTAAATATGCACAATTCTACAGTCCACCATTATCAGTAAATATGCACAATTCTACAGTCCACCATTATCAGTAAATATGCACAGTTCTACAGTCCATTATCAGTAAATATCCACAATTCTACAGTCCATTATCAGTAAATATGCACAATTCTACAGTCCATTATCAGTAAATATGCACTATCTCTGAAGAAGTAAAAGTCATCTAAATAATTCCACATTAAAGAAATCTGTAACTAATGAAGAGGTTGCTGCTAGCAAACACCTTTATATTTCATGGTTTCATTGAAAAATAAAGTGTCTGTTGCCCCTCAGGAATAAATTGCCTATATTACATTAAAAAAATGATAAGCTAGTAATGTTGCAAGAGGAAATGGATGGCAAACTGATAACAGACTCATAGTTAGTATCTTCACCAAGGAAAACATTCTCAGTACGGCAGCATCCACCCCTTGTGGGAGTAGAACCCACAGCCTTCTGCATCAAAGGCAAGTACACAACCTGTTGTGCTATTAACAAGGCAAACCAACTTCACTTAAGCAACACTAAACTTCTGTTCCCCTGCAGCTCTCAGCTCCTTGTAAAATCTACTCAATACTCAACTTCACAGGACAAGAAAACTGGAAAAAGCCAAAATGTATTGGGGGGGGTCAAAAGCCCAAAAACCAGGGATACAAAGATTGCTTGTATAATCTTGGAAAGTTGCTAGAACCATACATTTTACTGCCAAGCTCCCTGTGCAAAACAGAGCAACATACCACTACGCCAAATCAGCTGCTTTGTTAATGAGGAAGACTGAAACTTAAATGGCTATCATTTAGTGAATTCAGTTCTCACCATAGCTGTCAACCTCTTAGTACAAAACACCTGGACAAACCCAGTAATGAGGGAATACAGCCCTCAAACATTCAATGAATTCAGTTCTTGCCATAGCTGTCAACCTTAGCACAAAAAACCTGGACAAAGCCAACAATGGGGGAATACAGTCCCAAAAATAGGGACAAATTTCAAATATTCATCTTATAAACTTAGAAAATTGCTAGAATAAAAGGTTGTGTTACGGTTCATAGGTTCATAGGTTCATAGGTTCATACTAGGCTATCTGCCCAAGGGCATTTATAAGCCTAGCCCATAGTTATGTGGCTTTCGCCACCCCTTTAGTTTGAATAAAAACTATGCCTATCATTTTGCTGTGCCTCTGTCAAGCAGTGACGCTGAAGTAATCCCTGGGGTATATCTGCAATCTCCCATCCATTGGTCAAGATTCCTCTTGAACAAGACCAGAGAGGTGCTCTGCCTCACATGTACTGGGATTTTGTCAGCATAGGAGTCTCTGGGTGATGAATCTGTCCCTCCAGCACGTTCTATTTATAACCGTGTCAAGGTTTGGTTTGAGGATCTAGATTTTTGAGGTGAAGCATATTCATCAAATCTGGGTTTGACATGGCCTTATATGTCAGGCACAGGTCACCTCTGAGCAAGGTTCTTTCGGGCAGCATTTTGAGACCCTTTATCCTTTTGGTGAGGAACTTTCTTTATACATTGGCATTGTACTCAATCATAGGTCTAATATACAGGGGGCGATGACCTCCCTTGATCTAGATGTGAATCCCTTCATGATCAGGTGGGTGATATAGAAGGTTTCCTAACTACTTTAGCAACATGAGTGTGTCAACCTGGGTCCCCAGATCTCTGATGACTTTTTCTGTGCTCAGTGGATTGCCACCTATATGGTAGCTAGGGCTATGTATTTTCTGAAGAACATGAAGTCTGAAATTCAAATGCCTGTCAATTTTACTGCTGACAGAATAAAAACAATTTTCAACAGAGACCCAGGGAGAAATACTGCAGACACGTCTTTGTAAAATGACAGGGCACCAGAGCAAATCCACACAAACACAGGGAGGAGATGCAGACTCCACACAGAAGGCACCCCAGCCAAGAATCAAACCAGAAAAGCTATAACTGTGAGACAACAATACTACCACTGCACCATCAAATATGCAAGGCCTTGAACATTCAGAAACCTGAAGTCTGAAATTCAAATGCCTGTCAATTTTATTTAACATTTGTTAATCAGGACAGTCTGACTTGGAACAAAAAAAAAATTCAGCAGAGGCCCAGGAAGAAATAATGCAGACATGTCTTTGTAACATGGGAGGACACAAAAGCAAACCCACACAAACACAGAGAGAAGACAAAGACCCCACAAAGAAGGCACCCCAGCCAAGAAGCAAACCTGAGAACCTACAGCTGTGAGGCAACAATGCTACAACTGCACCATCAAATATCAAGCATTGCAGCATTTACAAACCACAGATATTATGAGGAACAGATCAGATCAAATATGAGGCAAAAATCTGCAGTTTTTTTTCACAAATGGTGGTGGGTAGGGAATTCAGGTGTTTAACACCTACATAATGGGTACAGGGTTCAAGCTTGAGGTATTCCCCACCACACACACACACCTGTAGTAGCAAACCACAAAAGCTAAATATACTGCACTGGGTGCCAAACAGTCTTCATGTGAGTCCAATCAAGACAAAATGAAGTGTAGAAGAATAAAAATATTTCAATGCATTGGCTGCATGACAGCTTAATATCTATCTGAAAACAAAAAAGGTTGTGAGGCATGAAAAAATAAATTACTTTTTTTAAATACATTAATGGAATGCCAGTCAAAATCAAGTATAAGAAAAACAAGCAGCACTCAACTCAAACCACTTCTTGCACTGCAGTTCTAATTATAATGTATATTCAGCTTTATTAAAGTAACATGCTGAAAGTAGAAATCTCTGATGCCCCCACTTGTAAAAATGTTCCTTATCCAAAAAAAGACCTGCTGCCTGACATCTACTTGTTTCATGGGGAAAACATGATCAAAGTAAAAAATGAAAAGCAAACAAGAAATAAGCTCAAGATACATTGCTTAAAAGGATTACTGTACAGGTTATGGACCACGCGATTGGCATTCGGTTTACGGGTAAAGCCTGCAGAGATGACTGGAAGTCTCCAAGTGTAATGAGACTCTTAAAATAATGTAATTCTGTCCTTTATTACAAATACTGGCATATGCATTTCAATACCCAAGGCTTATACATTATCTAGTTAAGTATTCTCTACATGGCAACAGAAAGGCTTTCAATGTTGGCAATTCTTTAACAGTATGCTTATTAAAGCTTACTTGCATCTTGCAATCTCAGCCAAGCTTACTTGATGGTCATTAAAGTATTGCTACTTAAACACAGAGCAACAGACACTTTGAGTAATAAGCATAAATCAACAGTACAAAAAATATGACAGAAACCAGACCATTCTGTAAAAATCAAGGACAGATGAAAAGCCACTCTAATACTTGTGTCTATCTTGTATGGGTGGGATTCTCTGCACATTTACACTGCATAACTACTATTTGCCTTGCTTCGACACATCCAGAGTGACTACATGGGGGAGTGGGGTGTAACAAGTATGTCACAGTTTGAAATGTCTCTGGCTGACTTGTGATGGCCCTGACACATTTGTCATACCTCTCAACCTCAGAGCAAGAAATCTGGACAAAGCCATACAAAGAAATGGGACAAAGACCCAAAAATAAGGACAATTTTTAAAATATTGCTCTTATAAACTTAGAAAGCTAATAGAGGTCTTGCATTAGTATGAATTTTCTGAATGGTATGAAATCTGAAACTCAAATGTGTGTCATTATTTTCTAACTTCAGTCTTTAATTATTTGTCACTAATTTGCCAAAAAACACAATTTTATGAAAAATGGACCAAAAATGTGATGTAAAGATATAAAATAGCAACACAATACAGCTGGGAACCTGTCAAAGAAGGAACACTTTAATATTAGTACTGCCAACTTGAGCAGCTGACAAAATAAAATAATCTACATGCATTTCTGAAATAAAAGTAATCTGATTATTACAGTTATTTCTTAATTATAAACCCCCCATGTTTTCTTCCAAAATTGCTATTTTACGGAGGGATCATTAGGGGAAGAGCAACATTTTGAGTCAAAATCAGGGACAGTTCAGAGGTTTGGCTATGCCTAATTCTATAAAGCAATTTATTTGCATGTACCTCTCAACCTGTTAATGCAATAAATCTGGACAAGGCCAAATATATTGGGGGAACATATAAACAGTACTAAAAATTGCTCTTGTATAAACTGGGACATAAATCTGGACAAGGCCAAATATATTGGGGGGGGACATATAAACAGTACTAAAAATTGCTCTTCTATAAACTGGGACAGTTGATAGAACAGGTCTTACTTTAGCATGCATTTTTCTGAAGGTTATGAAGTCTGAAACTATGTGTGTCATTATTTAGTGACTTAATTCCTAAATGATTTGCCAGAAAACCACATTTTTTTATTAGGAACAAACCAAAAATAAGAAGCAAAAAATCTATTAATTCTTTGAAAATCTGGACAGTTGGGAGGTATAGTTCAGCTGGGGCTGTCTAAGTTTGCTTCCCTTCCCCCTCACAAAACCATGGTCGAATGGAGCCTCCCTGCAGCCATTCCAATGATCCATTACTTTGCTATTTCACTCCATTTACCATAAACACTAATGTGCATACTGATTTACTTCTATGATGATTTGAACTTCATTTGAAAGTTTTATTTTTGCATTTTACAGCACAAACACTAAGACATCTGCTAAACAAACTTGGCATTAAACCTTCTCTGCCCTTGAAACTCACATTCATTGAAACAACATTAAAACCCACATTCAAAGAAAATACATTTTACCCGTGGCAGATAAAAATTAATTCTGGGCTGTTTTCAAATAATAGGCCCCTTGCATATGAAACATACATGTGCTCTTTGATACACCTTCCTATTGCTTTGAACATTTTTCCAGTAAACAATTAAACAAAACTGTCCAATTCAGAACATTTCCATCATAAAAGTCTACTCAAACTTCTACAGTCCACTATTATCAGTAAATATGCACAATTCTACAGTCCACCATTATTAGTAAATATGCACAATCTCTGAAGTAGTAAAAAAGTCATCTAAATAATTCCACGTTAAATAAATCTGTAATGAAGAGGTTGGTGCTAGCAATCACCTTTATATTTCATGGTTTCATCAAAAAATAATGTGTCTGATGCCCCTGTGGAATAAATTGCCTAAATTACATTAAAAATAAGCTAGTAATCTTGCAATAGGAAATGGATGGCAAACTTATAACAGGGTCAGAGTTAGTATCTTAATTTTCAGTACGGCAGCATTTACCCCTTATGGGAGTAGAACCAACAACCTTCTGCATCAAAAGCAAGTACACAACCTTTTGTGCTATTAGCAACATGAGCTGACTTAGCATCATCAGCACTAAACTTCTCTTCCCCTGCAGCTCTCAGCTCCTTGTAAAATCTACTCAATACTCAACTGCATCTCAACTTCGCAGCACAAGAAGTCTGGAAAAAGCCAAATTTATTGGGGTGGGTCAAAAGGGCAAAAACCAGGGACACATTAAACATTGCTTGTATAATCTTGGAAAGCTGCTAGAATAAAATGCTGTGTTACCACCATACATTTTACTGCCAAGGTCCCTGTGCAAAACAGTCAACAGCAACATACCACTACACCAAATCAGCTGCTTTGTGAAAGAGAGGAAGACTGAAACTTAAATGGCTATCATTTAATGAATTCAGTTCTCACTATAGCTGTCAACCTCTTAGCACAAAACACCTGGACAAACCCAGTAATGAGGGAATACAGCCCTCAAACATATTCAGTGAATTCAGTTCTTGCCATAGCTGTCAACCTTAGCACAAAAAACCTGGCCAAAGCCACTAACAGGGTATTACAGTCCCAAAAATAAGGACAAATTTCAAATAGCCATCTTATAAACTTAAAAAATTGCTATAATAAAAGGTTGTGTTACTATATATTTATTGCTAGAATGAAATGTTTTACTATGTATTTTCTGAAGAATATGAAGTCTGAAATTCAAATGCCTGTCAATTTTACTTCTGACGGAACAAAAACAATTTTCAGCAGAGGCCCAGGGAGAAATACTGTAGACACATGTCTTTGTAAAATGGCAGGACACCAGAGCAAATCCACACAAACACAGGGATAAGATGCAGACTCCACACAGAAGGCACCCCAGCCAAGAATCAAACCAGAAAACCTACAGCTGTGAGGCAACAATACTGCCACTGCACCATCAAATATGTAAGGAGCTAAACATTCAGAAACCTGAAGTCTGAAATTCAAATGCCTGTCAATTTTATTTAACATTTGTTAATCAGGACAGTCTGACCTGGAACAAAAAAAAACAATTCTCAGCAGAGGCCCAGGAAGAAATAATGCAGACATGTCTTTGTAACATGGGATGACACAAAAGCAAACCCACACAAACACAGGGAGAAGATACAGACCCCCCCCACACACAAAGAAGGCACCCCAGCCAAGAAGCAAACCTGAGAACCTGTAAGGCAACAATGCTACCACTGCACCATCAAATATCAAGTATTGTAACATTTATAAACCATAGATATTATGAGGAACAGTTCAGATCAAATATGAGGCAAAAATCTGCAATTTTTTTACAAATGGTGGTGGGTAGGGAATTCAGGTCTTTAACACCTGCATACAAGGTACAGGGTTCAAGCCTGAGGTATTCCCTACCACACCACTATGAGCCTAACCACCAGTATATTGCTCCAGGGGCATTTCCCCCCACACACACACACACACACACACACACACACACACACACACACACACACACACACACAAATTCCCTCTACACTTACCTGGTCCTGTAGTACATCCCTGTCCACACACCACCATTACTTCCATAAATCCAGGTCCCTGTCCGCAAACTCACCACTAATTCCATAAATCCAGGTCCCTGTCTACAAAACGGTCGAAACCCTCGATGAGTGCAGCTGAAAACCCACGCAAATCTGACCTTGCCCGTCGCGAGAACTTCCCCTGCAGCAAGGTCCAATCCAGACCCGAGATCCTTCTCCTGACTGCCGACCTTGCAGTCCGACCCCGACGCGTTTCCCCAGCAAGTTCCCAGGCAGTCTATGCAGTTTAAAACTGCATAGACTTGTGGGAGTGGTCCTGTTCATGTGTCTCAATCAGGACTGCTGCTGAGACAATCTGCGCATGCTCCATGCTCCAGACTGTCGCAGCAGCAGTCTGAACTAGTGCGCATGCACGGAGTCCGTGAGAACTTCCCCTGCAGCAAGCTTCAATCCAGACCCGTGATCCTTCTCCTGACTGCCGACCTTGCAGTCCAACCCCGACGCGTTTCCCCAGCGAGTTCCCAGGCAGTCTATGCAGTTTAAAACTGCATAGACTTGTGGGAGCACTCCTGTTCATGTGTCTCAGCAGCAGTCTGGACTAGTGCGCATGCGCAGAGTCCGCAAAAGTTTAAAATATTTTTTTCTTAATTTGAAGTTGAGGGGGCTGCAGTCCGGCAGTCCAATAGCACGGACCGCCCCTGCTACACACACATTTAAAAGGAGGGAGTTTTGAACCTTTACCTAACTATGGTTGCAGACCTTTATGTTACACATTTACCACATGCACCACTGAGCATACATAGTCTAGGATTGCCAACAGGTACTTCTAAAGTGAATGATATCTGCAGGCCTGCTAAAGTAGGGCACTGAAAAATGCAGTGGGTGTAAATGGGGCCAAAATCTTGAAGGTACAAACACAAATATATATATATATATATATATATATATATATATATATATATATACATACATACATACACACACAAACTTGCCAGGAATGAGATTCAACCCCCTACCTATGTAGTTATTGCTACTACATTGTTACGCATTTATCACATGCACCCCGGAGCTTATAGATAGAACAGTGTCCAAACATACCTCTAAGGTGAGTGACATCAGCAGCCATTGTAAAGTATTCCACTTTGAAATGTACTGGCTGTGTATGGACACAAAAGACTACAACCTGCAGATATAAACACACACAGTTTTACAATTGTTGGACCTGAGACTAGAACTCCTACTTAAGTAGCATTTTGCATTATAGTTTCACACAGTTATCACGAGTGCCACAGAGCTTACACATTAGAGAGCTGTCCAGATGCATCTTTGAAGGTAACATCAGCAGCAGTGTGAAAGGAGGGGTAAGGGAAGTGTAGTTAGTCTGAATGGCCTCCAAGTGTAGTGAGTGTGAATGGCCTCAACGTCATGTTTCAACAAACACACACATTTTCATAGTTGCCAGGACTGGGATTAGAATTCCTACATAACTAGCTTGCTACACTATAGTGTCACACAGTTATCATGAGTTTCACAGAAATTATATGTTGGACAGCAGTCCAAAGGTATCTTTGAAGGTGAGTGACATCAGCAGCAGTGCTACAGGAGGGGTAAGGGAAGTGTAGAGAGTGTGAATTGCCTCAAAACCATGTCTCTACAAAGACACACACACTCCCTCACACAAACACGCACATTTTCACAGTTGCCAGGACCAGGATTAGAACTCCTACCTAACTAGTTCACTACACTACAGTATGACACAGTTATTGCAAGCGCCACTGAACTTAGAGGGATGTGAACTGCCCAAAGGGCTATTTCAAGGTGACTGACATCAGCAGGAGTGTTAAATCAGGGCAATGGGAAGTGCAATGAGTGTGAATGGCCTCAAAATTATTTATCTAGAAACACAAACACACATACACATTTTCACAATTACCAAGACCAGGATTAGAACTCCTATGTAACTAGCTTGCAACTCTATAGTATTACACAGCTCTCATGAGCACCATGGAGCTTATAGGGCTGCAAGCTGCCCAAAAGGGTTATTTCAAGGTGACTGACATCAGGAAGAGTGCTAAAGTAGGGCAATGAGAAGTGTAATGAGTGTGAATGGCCTCAAACTCATTCATCTAGAAACACACACACTCACACACAACGTTACATTTGACAGGACTGAGATTACAAATACTACATGAATACTTATTTGTACTATAGTGTTACACAGTTATCACAAGCACCACTGAGACTACAGGGCTGAGGGCTAACCAAAGGAATTTCTACAGTGAATGACATCAGCACATCATGTGACATAGGCCAATGGGATGCATACTAGGTGGGAAAGGCCTCATAATGGCATTCTCTCTGTTGCTGTCTGTCTTTCTCTTCCCCATGTCTGTGTGTGTGTGTGTGTGTGTGTGTGTGTGTGTGTGTGTGTGTGTGTGTGTGTGTGTGTGTTTGACATATTATATTATGTTGGCCTTAGATATGTGTGAGTATTCCTATCCGATGTGTGTGTGTGTCTGTGAAGTATAAATGGTGTACAAGTTGGTGCATGCACACAGATCTGCGAATAACCGATATCTATAGTCCACTGTGTTATCAGACATGGGCTTCATTTCTCTAAGTGTAGGAGCATGTCCAGTATGACCTTCTATATCAAGTGTGTGTGAATCCATTGCAGGGAGAGTTGTACTCCAGTCCAGGGTTTTGTGTTTTACAGCTACACCTAGCAATCTGTTTCTGCAGGATATCTGTAGAAAGATTGCCAATATGGAGACACAATGGGCATAACATATGGGGGGATACTGTAACTATTGCTGTCTGAGCTGCTTGTGTAACATGGTTGGTTGTAGCATAGATTTTCTGACATATGTACTGTTTTACTCTGTGATGTAGCATGTCATCAATTACTGACAAATGTAATTCTTTGCTCACAGTTATTTACCAGGGAAATACAAGATGAATGAAAATGAGATCAATATTTTGAGGCATAGGCTACACATTCTGGCACAGTCCTGCCATTGTAGAGGGGTAGCTACAGACAATAGATGGCTGGTTCTGTGTAAATTGTCCAGCACCTTGGTAGTATGCTGGTTGGGGATACCCTTCTTGTGTTTTTCTCAACTTAATGGAATGGCCATATCCTGCTGGGGCCATACCTTTCAGATGTACAGATACACCCAGGTTATCCAGAGGCAAGACTCATATATCTGGTCAGTTTACATTCACATTGTGGCTTACATGAAGTTTTGTGGCTGTTCATTCATGGGTTTGCAGTCAAGGGGTAGTATGGGAGACATTTGAGTTTCAGACTTCACACACTCCGTGACATCCATGTTTCTACCCCCCCCCCGTTATTTTCTCCTCTTCCTAACATTATGAAAGCATTATCTCAGAGGTATCCCTATGGTTGGGCCTTTATCCCAGTAGTATTTATGGCCTGCTCCACAGTTCTTGCAATAGGACATGGGGAGGTATGCTACTGGCATTTATCAGCATGGATTTCCATTTGTTTTCTGTAAACTCTGTTTGGTTATTAGTTAGGACCCCCCTGACATTCCGTACATTGGCACTATGGGTGAGGCATGGGCCTTTATCAGAGGAATGTAGGCCATTTGAGAGTGCTGCAAGCCATCTGTAGCAGACCCAGTACATTCTGTCACTCATAATTTCCCAGGCTGCAAGCCAGTGGATTACCCTGGGGTGACAGTGGTAAGTGGTTGAGGTGTTCCTGTCAGTCCTTCCTGTTCATACTGATCCATGAGTCTGGATGTGGGCAGGTTGGTGCTTACAGCTAGGGACACATCTGCATGGGACAGCTATTCAGCATGCAGCATCATGTATGTATTCCCATAAAGAGATGGGTTCATGCTGTACTCATTCCCTATAGCAAGGATATGACCTGTGATAAACCTGTGGCTGATGGTGGAGTGAGCTGAGTGCATGTGCGATATGGGACCTGCTGACTCACAGATATACCTGTGACATTCCCCTTATGCTGCCTTGTGTGTGGACATGGGCAGCCTGTTATTACTTTATAACTGTGCCTTTTGTGGTCTGTCAGTGATTGGCCAGACTACCAGTATTCCATACTAGAGGGACAACTAATGTGATGCTAACCTCTATATATAATTCCAAAGTTGGGTGCAGTTGACAGTTATTTTATATGCACTCTGTGTAGGGTACTTCCACCTGTGTACTGTTTCTATGTATGGGCCCCCATTCATGGCATGTCCAGCTTTCTGACAGTGACAGATATTGACATCTGGACAGTAGGTATGTACAACTAATAACATGAGTGTAGCTGAGAAGCAGTGTGGTTGGCACTGCAGTTGTTGGAACATGGCCCTGTCAACCACAGCACTGTACCTAGGCCACTGAGACACAACCATCCAGGCCTACATGCTGACTGCTTCCAGCCAATATTAAACACACACAGCAAAATTACCACACTGACCCCTGCATATTGTACACATGCAACAATCTATCGTGTAGATTGGGACAGCTCTGTCAACCTGTGCTCCAGTGATATTACTCCTCAAACTTGCATGTTACTGCATTTCTACATGGGATTGTGGGGGAGGGGGTGAACACCTGAAGACTTTAAACATTTCCAGTGACTGTAATGGTATTTCAGTTACTCTGTTGGCTTCCATTTCATATTGTATTGTGACCTATCATACAGAAAGGAGGCATATCAGTAGAGTACACATGTTAGATTTTAATGGCATACATGTCAGTTTCAGACTTCTTACCCTTCAGAACTAAAATCCAACTGCCAGACCTGTTGTAGTTTGTCTGTGTAGGTCTGGAGGGGGGCTGCTCACCATTGCCATCATTTGGAGGCCTTAGCCCAGCCTTTCTTTATGGTCATCTATACTTGTCCTGCTGGGTGAGGCTGATGGTGGGTATGTGACCCTTATTGACATCCATGTGTGTGACCTATGGACACCCACAGTTATTTGGGTCACCACATGCACTGCAGTGAGAGTTGTCACCTTGTGTAGTACTGGCAAGTATGTTGACACCAGTATTTGTTATGGATTTCTTGCTGCCCCAATGTAGCTGTCAGCTGTCTGTTGCTATCCCATTCAGCCACCCTATTCCCTTGCATGCTTGCATCCATACCATACATAAAACTATCAGAACATATTACTCCATTTGCTAATTGACAGGAAGAGTGACTTGTTGTTGGGACAGTATTGAGGATGGTGCTGGAGTGCTGACTATGTCAGATGCATGTAGTACACTTCCTATACATGGTATAGTACAGGTAGTGTCATATTTGGCATCCATTTTATTGTATATGTGAGTTGGAGAGAGCTATCAGTCCCCAGGTCCCTACAATGTCAGTGTGTGTGCTATGCATTACCTCTTTGCCAAGGACAGAGCATACTGGGCATGCCTTGATCTGCCTACGGTGGGCAGGCTCAAGACATTCCTCTCTGAGTCTCTGGTTCCTGTGGTGGCCTTGGCAATGGTGGGGAGCTGAGTGGCTCCTCCCCATGCTGTTTCTGCTGCAGCTGTTTCCACAGTATCATATTGTGTAGCATGGCATATCCTTCAAACATTTGTCCACATGTAGCTGGGGAGTACTGCAAGGCTCCATCGGATATGTCAAGGCAGCAGAACCATGACTTTGGCATCCCAAACACATGCTCTACAATGATCCTGCTTTGTGTCTGTGCCTCATTATAGCATTCTTGTTCATGTGTGTGTGCATTTCTGATGGGTGTCATCAGGCACGGCTCCCAGTGCATCGGCAGTATCCCTCACTAGATGGCCATATGGGATGTCCCCCCTGGCAAATGCCTGATACAGCTGTGAGGAATGCCAGATGTGGGAGTCGTGATAGCTTTCAGGGCTGCCAGCGCACACTTGCATGATAATGCCCAGGGCATCACACATGACCTGGCAGTTGATGGAGGGGAAGCCCTTGCAGTTTATGTAGCCCCTACCCCACTCACCAGGTGGTACTTTGATGCAGATGTGTGTGCATTCTATAGCACCAGCTACCTCATGGTATTTTGCTATATGGTGGAAGAGATGCATACTTCTGGTCAATGCCTCATGGGTGTTGGGAAAATATATGTGCTCATTGGCATGTGGTGTCATGGTATCCAGAAACTGGTGGAGTACCCTGGATGCTGATGCCTGTGAGACCCCCATGATATCCCCAGTTGGTCTTTGGAATGTACCTGTGGCTGCTATTCTTAAGCCTACACATACCTTGGTATCCACTGTGATAGATTCCCCTCTGTTAGTTCGGTGTGTGAGGTGTGGCTAGCACAGCTCAATGATTTCATGTAGAATGTCTCTGTCCACCCTATAGCACTCCATTATCTCCAGCTCATGTAGGGTCTGGTAGGTTACCTTGGGTCTGTACACTCTTCTCCTCCTCCTCCTCACTGTGGGTCAGTTGTCAGCATTCTCCTCCTCACCACCCTCAGCCTCTCGCACATATTGATAGAGTAAAGCGCCAGCAGCCTGTAACATTTTTAGTTAGTTATGCCAGTTAGAAATCCCCCATCTGTGTAGACCAGTGGTGTAGAGTTTGTGGAAAAAAATCAGTCTGAAAGGTGTTTGCATAGTTTATAGTGCTGTTCTGGGCTGTTGCCTGTGTAATTGGCTGATTCTGATACATTCCACATGCCAGCTATGCTATTTCTCCTTGATTGCTTTCCTACTGCTATTTCCCCTTATCAGTTTCCTCCTAGTTTAAGCCCTGAGGCACGCCATGCATTCACAGTGCTCTAATGTAAACACTGTTGCTGTTTCCTGTTTTTGTTTTTCTAGTTTAAACCCGGTGCGCACCGTGGGCACCTATTTAAGCAATATAAACTGTGCTAACACATCCCCTTTCTTAGCTGTGCTTAGCTAAGTGCAAATGCAGGCCACTGAGCTCCAATGTGCTTACAGCAGGCATTACACACCCCTTTTCCTGTTAGTTGCTCCGGCTGCCTACATAATCTTGTTCTAGTACCTACATGGCTATGTGCAGCGTGTGGACTTAGAATATTTTGTGATTAAGTAACATTCCCCTCATTTGCATACCTTAGCATGTAGTTCATTAGTTACTGCACTAAAACAGACCCTTTCCCCTTGACAACCAGTGCTCTCTGGTATTGTTTACATTCTGCATGCCATAGACTATAATGGCAAAATCCAGATTTACCTTAAAATTTGAGTTTTCCCATTTTTTAAAAATTTTCGGCATGATCATGTTTGCGCACCGCTGCTCTATGCTTAAACGGCCAAGATTGGTCCAGAAAAAAAAGTTTAATTTTAAAAAAATTGAAAGAGTTTTTCATGCCAAAGGCCTTATATTTGGCCATTGGCATGATTAATGAACATAATACATGCTTTTTAATGAGCTGTCATGCTTCTGTTTTGCCATTTGCAGAAATGTATTCGGTTATTAATCAAATACATTTGTGCACAGACACTGTTCTAATATGGAGTCCGGGCAGCCTGGTAAATTGCTAAATCACTTCATTTGCATTGTTTTCACCAGAAAATGAGGTGATTTGCATGTTGCATGGTTTTCTGTGCTAGAACAGTGTAGGGCCAATCATACACGTGAAAACAGCACTATCCTGAATCGCTTGGTGGCCAGTTTCCATGCAGGAGTGGCTACACTGTTTCTGCATGGAAAAAAAGGCTTCCTGAATCCCAGGGGACTGTCTATTTATTGAAAACAAACATAGAATGGTTTAGTTTCTTTTTTAATCTATCAGTAAACAGTTCAGTGACTTTATCTTGGAGAAGAAGCACTGAGAAAATGTTGCCAGGGAAAATAATTTCTACTTTAAATTATTATATATTTTCTTCTTTCTTCCTTGAGCATCTCAGAACAACAAGGATCATGCGATGAACTCACACTTGCTCTACTGCTTAGAGGCTTTTAACTAGTTCAAGGCTAAACTTCATATTGCAAAAAAAGTAAAACTTTGAAGCTTTTCTTTTGATATAACAGCTCCAATGGCAAATAGTCCTGCCTTTAACATGACAGGTTCCATGTATCCTGAAAATTTACATTAATCAGTCTTTTGTACCTTATTAGTACCTGTTTGCTTGACAGCTAAAGTTTACCTTGTATATTTTGCCCTTTATTCCTGCAGTTTGGCAGTGATTATTTTGCTATTTACTGTACTAGACCATATAGCATATCATTACTGCTCTCTGGGATGGAAAAACATTAATTTATTATCTTCTTATCCCTTTGAGAACTTAGACGTAATGTTCATTAGTTTAATAATGAAATAATGAAGGATCCATTCCCTCATGATGTATTTTTGTGAGCTAATGGCCTACTGCTCTAGCCCCCCCTATCTTCAGTCACAGAAGATGATTCAGAGTCTATTTCTTGGTGTTAGTTCAAAAATTTGGGATCCTGTTCTTTCTTTCCTGTTTTTATCACTGCTGACCCCATCCATATTTTTAAGACAGGCAGGTAAGGTAATATGCTAGGTTCTATTAGAAAAAAATGCCTGAGCATGCCAAGAGCATGGTTCCTCTTCCTATTACCATCTGTCATTTGTATAAAATCATTGAAAAAAGTATAAGTGAAAACATACCCCCGGATTCACTATACTTCCGTGCAGGACTAGCTTAGTCCTGCACGGGAGCAGCCGTTTAGGAGCAGGACACCATGCATAGTAACAAATGCGTGCTGCTTGACCTCCTAAATGGACTCGGACTGTGTACAAGTGCAGGGGGCATGTCTGAGAGCAGAGCTCTCAGAATATATATGCCCCTGCAATGAAAAAGAGCAGTTTAGGAATAAGAATGAGCGAGACCGCTCATAGGTATCCGCATACCCCCAGCAACATCCGCCCAAGTTTATAAGAGCAATAGTTAAAATATAAAATGTAAACAAGCTGTTTTTTTTATATGAAACAGATAACATTTAACCATAGGTGTGCAGGTTTGCCCATCGCTTAGCTACTGTAATTGCAGCTTAAATGGCACAAGAGGGTAAAAATCAAGATGTATGCAAATGAAGCCATATTGCAATAGTGTAGTGGCAGAGAATTTGCCTTACAAGCAGTCATTCCCAGTTCAAGTCTTCAGTACATTCCATTTTCCATGTCAAATCACTTTATGAACAATAGTTTTTG
Source organism: Protopterus annectens (assembly GCF_019279795.1). NCBI lineage: Eukaryota > Metazoa > Chordata > Ceratodontiformes > Protopteridae > Protopterus > Protopterus annectens. The sequence goes on from NC_056729.1 coordinate 709,986,422, forward strand.
TTGCATAACCTACTAAATAACATATATTTGTGAACTGGAATACTGCATTAAATGCAGATGTGAGTTCTCATTGTCATAATGTTGTAAAATCCACAGATAATCACAAGTGCCCCATACAGTATATGTACACATGAATCAGGGATACAAATCAAAGGTACAATGTGTAATGAATGATAAATCCATAGAGTTTCCAAATCCACCACCTCCCAATAACCATTTTACATTACTGTCTAATTTAGTGCATGGGTAAGCATGAGTATGAACTATTAAGCAAGAGTAAGCATATTTAAGCAGTAGTAAGTGAGTTTAAACCCATTTGCATGGGGGTAGGCAATGCACACACAGGTTAAGCAATATTGAAGCTAACTTTCTGTAAGCATATTTAACCAGAGGTTAGCATTGCTTAACTTTGCGCAAACCTGCTTACAATTGCTTAAAAGTGCCTTAATCACTCTGTATGCAACAGCTGCTGTTCTGGCCAGAAACAAAATAAACAGCCTTTGCATGTTTTGAACCCAGGATCCTGTACACTATAGTCACAATAGTCAACCACTAAGCCATCACAACAGTACATAAGATTGAGGTATCATCAAACAGATCCTCACTATAGGAAAATCAAACTGAACATGTGAAAGGAATCTATATACAGTTTTATGTTGTATAACCTGCTACATAACATAAATATGTGAACTGGAGTACTGCATTAAGCCCAGATGTGAGGTGTCATTGTAATAAAGTGTTGAAATCCCCTAATAAACACAAGGACCCCATACAGTGTACATACGCATGAATCATGGATACCAAACACATATATAACATGTAATGAATTATAAATAAATGCCAAAAAGCAAATAGCATGCAAATTAAAAATTAAGCAACACTAAAGATTGCACAGCCCAGCTTACTAGGTGTAAGCAATGTGTAGGCCAGCTAACTCAGTTTGCCCATTGGTATACCCCTTTAAGCAATGAAAACCTTAGATAAGCAGGTTTGCCCATAGCTTAGCATTTTCAAAACTGTCCAATCACGGCAAACTGTGGGAAATTGGCTCTATTTAAACCCAACAGGCGGGAATACATCTCATGACTTGTTGCAGCTTCCTCCTGTAGGCACTATGACTGGTATGGGAGAGGGTGTGCACTTTTGGGTGAAGTGCTGGGGCATCCAGGAGTCCAGAGTCATGGCAGGACTCCTTGTGAAATACCATGACCAGAGACTGCTGCAGGGCCAGTACCAGGGTTCCCAATACAAAGTGGAAGCCTGGGACCATCTTGTCCGTGACCTCACCAGTCCCACTGGCACACCCCGAATTGGTGAGCAGGTCAGGCATCACTATGCCAACCTGAAGCAGTGGATCCAAGAGGTTAGGAGGACGGGGGATGTCCCAGCTGTGTGTAAGTATCAGTCCACTACCTGTTTAATAATTGCCAGCTCATGTATATTATGGATAGGTATGGCTAAATATTCCTCCTATTTCTTTCTTTCACAGTGGCAGATGAGTGGGCTGCGAACCAAGAAGCCCATGCCAGTAGATTGCAGCGGTTGCAACGCGAGGCATGTTAGTAATACTCTTGCATGTGCTGTCATAGGAAATAAATCTAAAAGTAGTAGTAAATTAATTGCGTGTATAAAACCCGTATTGTTTAAGGCATGTACTGCATACACCAGAGAATATGGCAGAAAGAGTCCCATATAGGTTGTATGCAAATAAAAGCATAATAGCCTGACAATAAAGGTCTAACTGCTGGACTGCATGTGTTTACTCTGGTATCATATGGTAAAGTAGAGTTGCAATCTCTTAATAGTACTGTTGTATTAAGCACTGTTACCCACACTGTGCTGCATAAATAAAATGTGTAGGAATGTCTGTATATGACTGTTGTAATCACAAGAGGTCATATAGTACAACTGAGAGAGACTTAGACAGAAAACAGTGAAAAGACAGGTAACATGATCCAAATAGCACACTCAACTGAGACGTGAACTGTTGTATTTTTATCATACACGGCCATGGCTTGAATCCTGGGAGTAGTAGTAGGCTGTATGCAGAATCATACCCCAGAACTGTACAGATATGTCCAGAATGTCCAGTAAATTGGCCCATATCTGCTGCCTGTCACCCTGTCCCCCTGGCAAACAGTGGGATGATCCCAGACGTTTAGGCAGCAAAAAAGAAATACAACTGATTGTCAGACATCTAAAAGAACAAACCTATCACTCTAGCAGCTCCCCAAAATGTCATGAGAGTAACCAAGTATGTCCCATCTCCACCCCCATGTTGTCAAGCTGTGAACAGAGTGTGTGCAGTAACAGAGTAAGACGTATGTGCATAATACTAATGTGAAATCTGGTAATATGTGTGGCAACATTCAGGTAGTGCTGACAAGCATTGCCCCCACAGGTCTGTCAGATACAAACACTGGGCCTAGAAATAAGATTGATATCCTGTACTGGTACTGTTTACTCTGGTATTGTATGGCATTGTTAGTGTTGCAGTTACTCTGAATAATAAGGTATTACTCGTCATTGTCACCTACACTGTGCTACATAATAAAACTGTCTAGGAAATCCTGTATAAGAGTGTTGTAATTACAAGGTCAGATTATAAAACCAAGGTAGGACAAGGTAGACACAGCCATGGTTCAAATTCTGGGAGTGGTAGTAAGCTGTATGCAGAATCATATCCCACAAGTGTACAGAATTGTCCGGAATGTCAAGTTAATTAGGCCATATCTGCCGGCTGTTACCCTGTCCCCCTGGCATATCAATGTGCTAATCTCTGACATGTAGGCAGCATTACATGTCATATAACTGACTGTCAGGCCTGTGCATATTTGGAAAATGTCATTAAAAACACACTTGTCATTGTACAAATCACCAAAGGTTTAAGAGGGCAATAGTCAAACTATGTCCCGGTTCACCTGCTGGTCAAGACATGCCCATAGTGTGTGCAATAAGAGATGGACAGGTATGTGCATAACATCAACCCAGAATCTGGGAATATGTGTAGAAACAGTTAGGTTGTGTTAACAAACAATACCTCCATAGGTATACCAGGTAAGAGGTGTATACTGCAGGTAAAACTCAGTTCATGTATATATTTGTCTACTTCCATACCACTGTCCAATGTAAGGCCATAGGGTAGGGTACTAAAACCTGTAAGGTACAAATCACAGCACTGACTAGGAAAGTAATGAGAACTACAGGAATATAGTAGTTGTTAATTTATATTCCCCCCTCACCATATCTACAACAATAAATTAAATGCACAACTCAATTGGTATGTGCCCCATTAAATCTGTTGTTGGCACATATGTCTTATTGTTGATAAATACTTAAATTTGCTCCTATGCATGTCCCATGTTGAAATACTCCCACATTGGTGGCATGCTGCCATCAATGTACCTACATGCTGTTGTAATGGCCACTGTGGTTCCATATATGCATGTGTTCTGTTTGCTATGCAACTGTTCCATATCTGGTGTTTTGGATTAATGGGAATATCTATGCATGCTGTTATACCTAATCCTGGAATGTGTTGACTATTACTATCCCACATATGTTGTAAATTTGAGCACCATAGCACGTTTGGGAAGGCTGGTCCCAGCAGACCCACCT